>NW_026057580.1:8993387-9067063 GCF_023721935.1 Panthera uncia
GGTCCTGTGATTTGCTTGCATGTGAGGTTGAGCATGTAAAAATGTCTCATTGGAGAGGAGGGGCTGATGTGGGGCAGACCTCAGATGGTCTGAGTCACGGTGCTTCCCTGCACTGACACTGCCTGTTCCCCACCTCTAACAGACACCTGGCTTTTGGAGGGCGCCGGGGTCATGTGGCCACCCTTGACTGGGTAACAAAGAGGCTCATGTGCGAGATCAACGTCATGGAGGCAGTGTGGGACATCCGGTCAGTGGGGGGGCGAGGCATCCCATTCTCGATTGAATGACGGTCCCTTGACCCCTGTCCCACTGAACCACTCTTGCCTTCCTCCCAGGTTTCTGCATTCAGAGGCACTGTTTGCTGTCGCTCAGAATCGTTGGCTTCACATCTATGACAACCAGGGCATCGAGCTCCACTGTATCCGCCGCTGTGACCGTGTCATGCGGCTTGAGTTCCTGCCTTTTCACTTCCTTCTGGCCACAGCCGTGAGTGGCAATGGAACACGGGGACTGGGCGGCAGCCCTTGAGAAGACTGCTTCTTCTCTGGGATCCCACTAGAAGGACAGAGGGCAATCAGGACTCATTCTGATCTCTCTCTTTCTCTCAGTCAGAGACAGGGTTTCTGACCTACCTGGATGTGTCAGTGGGAAAGATCGTGGCAGCTCTGAATGCTCGGGCTGGACGGCTGGATGTCATGACTAAGAACCCTTACAATGCCGTTATCCATCTCGGACACAGCAACGGTTGGTCTCTAGCTGAGCTTTGACTCTTTGATCATCCTGACCTGCTTTGCTTCTATATTTGCACTTTGCACATCCCTTTAGATAGCCCCTATTCCTCTCTCTTGATACCTTTTGGCCTTGAGACCCCATCTTTCCCAGGTATAATCCCCGTAGCGCCTGTTGATAACCTCAGTTCCTCTTCTCTCACATCCAGGGACTGTGTCCTTATGGAGTCCAGCCATGAAGGAGCCACTGGCAAAGATTCTCTGTCATCGTGGAGGGGTCCGGGCTGTGGCAGTAGATTCTACAGGCACGTAAGTCACTTGTTTGGTCATGAGGTGCTGGGGAGGTCGCCGCTGGGTAGAAGAGTATAGAAAGCAGTATGCCTTTAGGAGCATAGACTTGCAGTCAAGCTGCCCAGATTTAAATCCTGGTGTTAGCCACTGACGGGCCATGTAAGCATGGGCACACTCCATAACCTCTGTGTGCCACACACTCTTTCGTCACCCCAAGAGTGGGGATGAGTATCTAGCTCAAGCGGCAGGAAGCTTTTTCTGTAAAGAGCCAAATAGAAAGACTTTAGGTTTTGCTAGCCGAGAGGGAAATTCGAGCATGTTATGTAGGTACTTAAGAGAAAACAAAGCATCACAAATTTTTAGGCCATAAAACTTAGAATATAATAATTGAATATAGCATTTTTGTAACACAGGTCTGATGGGAAGAACTGGATTCCTCTTTTTGAGGATAACATTTTGCTCAGTTAAGGTTAAAAGTTACAGTATTCTAAATCATCAAACTCATTTGCAAATGCTTGTTAGCATTGATCTGGGAAGAGATTTTACCTATTTGTCTTTGAAAACCTCTTTCACACAGATCGTGAGATAGGTGGCGCTTGAAACGTTGTCCAGTTATAATGGTATCCTTGTGAGTTGTGGTGTGCCCACAGTGGTGCAGAGATGAGATGCCATACGTGGTGTTGGTGTTGACCTCTCTCCTGTGCTCTTGTGGTGCAGAAGCAGCCCCAGAAGAAGCCAATGAAAGCATGTGGTTGTGCTCCAGTAAAACTTACTTTGCAGACACTGAAATTTGAATCTCCTATGACTTTCACCTGTTTCAAAAGGTTTTTTATTTTTTTCCTACTACTTAAAAATGTAAAAACCATTTGGAGCTCCAGGGCTGTACAGAAGCAGGTGGTGGGCTGGATTTGTTTGGCGCATGGGCTGTAGTTTGCCAAGCCCTGGGCTTAGTTCATAGGCTGTCACAGGCGGCCCATATCAACACGAGTTAAAGCCTGTAGGGTTTAGCGTGGTGCCCAGGGAGTACGGAGCACTGGCTTTCACCACTGGCATCCTTGAAGATGATCGTTCTCTTGAGTTCTGGCTGGTGATGTGAGGGGTAGGAGTAGGGGGCCTGCTTCGAATTGCTGCCTCTCCTGAGAGTTTGCAGCTGCCCAGCTGTGCTGTCTGATTCGTACATATGTGTGGACCTGGTGCACTGTTTTCCGCATGAGTTCCCTCTAATGGGATCAGTGGATGTTCCTCTTAATTCCTTTCATTGTCAGGCACTCACTGGGCACCTGCTGCGGACTAGGCTCTGTGCTGAGGTTCTGGGGGTACAAGGGTGAATGGGCTGTTGAGCCTGTCATGGGGCAGTATTCTACTTTATGTTCAGAAACGGGACTGTGGTTGACGGAAACGATTAGCCAGGAGACACGCTTAGTTCCTACTAAGTTGTCTTCTGTTGCCCCAGATTTAATGTGTCCATCGCGGGATAGGTCACCCCACTCCCCAGAGTTCCTCCAGGCTTGCTCCCTTTCTGCCACACTTTCCAGTCACCCAGAATTTGACTGGACACCTCCAGCTAGCTCCATTGCCCTGTGATCTTCAGCCATCAGTAAGGGCAGGAACCAAATTGCTGTTGACTGGGTGCTTTCTGGGTGCCCAGGCTCTACTGCTTGTTTTGGTGGCATCCTTTCGTTACTGCCCACACTTCCCTGTGAGGTCCTGGCTGCTTTCCCCTCAAGGGCCTCTCTGAGGTCCATTTCTGTCCATTCTTGCTGCCTCTTATTGAACACATGTGATATTCACAGACACTTTCCAGCCTCTGATTGTTCCTCCTGCTGGCAAGTCCTGGGTGCTGCTGGCAGACTAATCTGCTTTCCTCCTTTTACACTGCTGCTCAGGAATCTTGTACATGAAATGTGAACTCCATCACTTTATTTTCAAATGGTTTCAAAGAAAGTCTGTAAAAAAAAAAAAAAGGGGGGGGGGTGCCACCTAGGTGGTTCAGTCACTAAGCGTCTGACCCTAGCTCAGGTCATGATCTCACAATTTGCAAGTTCGAGCCCCGCATCAGGGTCTGTGCTGGCAGCTCAGACCCTGGAGCCTGTTTTGGATTCTGTGTCTCTCTCTTTCTCTCTCTGCCCCTCCAGTTGCATGCTTGCATGCTCTCTCAAAAATAAACGTTAAAAAAAAAATTTTTTTTTAAGTCTGGGAAAGGAATAGCCCAGTAGTCTCCAACTTATAAAAACTTTTCAGATGCTCAGACCCCCTTGCCCTCCCGTAGTTGTACCTTAGGGGCCGAGAGATATGCTTCAACCATTTTCACTCTGTATTTGTGCCAGTTTGGCTTTAGGAGAATGCTTTCTGTGGGCCATTGAACCTATGTTGTCGTTTGCCTTCCCTAGACTGCTTTGGTCAGCTGCTGCTGTGCCCGAGGCCTAATCACGTAGTTTCCTGAGATTTGGTCAACACCTTGAGTACAGCTCTGGTCCTTGATCTTGGCCCAACTCTGCTTATCTCTGGTCCTTCTCAAGAGCACCTCAGATAAGCCACAGGGGCTCAAGATGAGGCTTACTGGCTTCCTGGAGGCATTCTGGAAGCTGGCATTAGGACTGGATGGGATTCTTAGAACTAGACTGTTTTCTGCAGGGTTAGTAGCATGGTAGTGTAGCCTGGATGCCCTCTGGTCAGTGGGCTGGTATTTGTGCAGGGGATCCCAAAGGCAGGTATGTGTGGGGAGAGAAGCCAGTATGTTCCCTTGAATTGTGGGTTGACTGAAGGGTGTGACCTGTGTCCCAGGAGCCCTCCGTAATTCCTGGTTTGCATTGATGGTCTTTCCATCTGATGCAGCTGGGGCCCTGATTGTCTTGTGAGGAGAAGTGTCCAGCTGGGCCTCTATTCAGCCCCATCACTAGGCTAGTCCCTTTCATAGGAGTCCTTTGGTACCCTCTTCTTTGGCTCACAGCGAAGGCTAAAAAGAGAGTCTGTGGCCTCTTAGCAAACTTACATACCCTGGCCTGGCTGGTCGCCCTTTAGCCTCCCTCTCTGAGGAACATCATGAACATAGAAACTCCAACCTTGGAAAACAAACTACAGTGCATGATTCCTTGAGAGGATTGCCCTCCCTTTTTCCAGGGAAAGAGGGGGTGGGGCAGGGCCTCCTAGCTTATTACTTCATTACTTCCTAAGGTTTTCTCAGGTCCTCACAATCTTCCAGTTGTGGTCTGTCATTGCTGGAGAGCAGTGCTGGGGACTCTGGGTCCTCAGTCTGAGTTTAAAGAGCCCCTGCTGTTTGTCCCCTTGTGATCCTCCTGACATTTCCCACTGATCCCAAAAACAGACCTCTGCTTCCATTTCACCATCTCCACACTGATATTAATTCATTTGTACTTGCTATATGTTTCTTGAGAATGACCTAGAACAGCTCCTAGAGGTCCTCCCTGATCACTGCTGTTGATCCTTCTCTTTGCTGAGCCACTGTACTCCCTGTGGGTACAGTGGAACATCTCATTTAGGTACAGATGGGTGTGTGCACTGTCCCTTTGATTAAGACAGCAGACACTAATGGGGCGCTTGGGTGGCTCAGTTAAATGTCTAACTTTAGCTCAGGTCATGATGGTCTGTGAGTTTGAGCCCCGCATTGGGCTCTGTGCTGACAGCTCAGAACTTGGAGCCTGCTTAGGATTCTGTGTCTCCCTCTCTCTGCCCCTCCCCCCTCACATTCTGTCTCTCAAAAATGAATAAACGTTAAAATATTAAAAGAAAAAAAGAGGGAGAAGAGACACTAAAGAGACAGGCTGGACTTGAATTCTAGCTCTACCATTCACTCTTACTTGATTATCTTCCTCTGAGCTTCAGTTTCCTCATCTGTAAAAGGGAAATAAAAATTGTTTCTCCCCACCGAGACTTTATGCTTGCACTTGGCTATAGACCTGCACAGTAAGCCCACACTGCAGATTAATTGACCTCCCCGTCTCTACCAGGTACATGGCCACCTCTGGCCTGGACCACCAGCTGAAGATCTTTGATTTACGAGGGACGTTCCAGCCTCTGAGTGCTCGGACCCTGCCCCAGGGAGCAGGGCATCTGGTCTTTTCCCAGCGGGGACTGCTGGCTGCAGGCATGGGTGACGTGGTCAACATATGGGCAGGGCAGGGCAAGGCCAGCCTGCCCTCCCTGGAGCAGCCTTACCTCACCCACCGGCTCTCAGGCCACGTGCATGGCCTTCACTTCTGCCCCTTTGAAGACGTGCTGGGGGTGGGGCACACTGGAGGCATCACCAGCATGCTGGTACCTGGTGAGTGGGCCAGAGGATGGGGTCCAGTGAATGAACTCTGGATGGAAGTGTGGGTTGGCTTGTGATAGCCAGGAGCAAAAGGGCTTGGTTGGGCTGGAGCGGCTGGACTTGGTTCTGTTTATAGCTCCATGCTTCTCCCTCTTTCTAGGGGCTGCTGAGCCCAACTTTGACGGCCTGGAGAGTAACCCTTACAGGAGCCAAAAGCAGCGCCAGGAGTGGGAGGTGAAGGCCCTGCTGGAGAAGGTGAGCATGTACCTGCATGTGGTTTGGGCTGGGGGTAGGAAAAGCTCCCCATGGCCCCGGGGGTCTTGGGAAGAGTGGGATTCAGCAGCCCCCTGGCTTCTGTCCCTCTTTGGATCATCCTCCTGTGGCTCCTATGGCTCCTTACCCATTCCTGTCCCTCCGTGACACCTCCAGGTACCTGCAGAGCTCATTTGTCTGGACCCACGAGCCCTGGCAGAGGTTGATGTCATCTCTTTGGAGCAAGAAAAGAAGGAGCGGATAGAGAGGCTGGTATGAATCAGGCCCAAGTGCCCAGGCCCTTCCCCCCTTCACAGCCTCCCCCGTGCCATGTCCCCAGAAGTACGGCACAGCACATGGTACTGCCACGGTTCCTGGTCTCTGAGGCTCTTAGGGATTTTACCCTTGTCTCCTCTCTTAGGGCTACGACCCCGAGGCCAAGGCTCCTTTCCAGCCAAAGCCAAAGCAGAAGGGCCGCAGTTCTACAGCAAGCCTGGTGAAGAGGAAGAGGAAGGTCATGGATGAGGAGCACCGGGTAAATGACCACTGGGGGGGGTGGTGGACCAGGTGTCCCGTGGGCCTCTGCCCTTGCCAGCCTGCCACTTCTCACCTTGCCGCCCTCTCACCACCCAGGATAAAGTCCGACAGAGCCTTGAGCAGCAGCCGCAGAAGCAAGAGAAGAAGGCCAAGCCCACGAGGGCCCGACCATCTGCCCTGGACAGATTTCTGCGCTGAGCCGTGCCCAAGGATGGGCCTGAGAGCAACACTTTCCCCCTCGACTGCCCGTGGGGAAATGACCCTATTCCTTGGAATAAGGAGGGGGCAGTATGCCCCTTCCCCAGCTGGGTAGGGACAGCTGGCTCCTGGGCTGGGTTGGGATTAAAAAAGGTGGGGTTTTTTTGGATAATGTGTCTAGATCATTCTTAGGACCTGTTCCCCTCCCTTTGCCCAGGATGGGACTACTCTAGGATCTGAGGGGTCACGGTGTCCTGCTTCTACCCCCACCTCATATCTCGTCACTATAGCCTTAGCCTTGTTCTTTAGGGCCCTTCCTCCTCTTTCCCATGTCCCTGGAGAGGTCCTTCCCATCCAGCATGGTCTGGCAGCCTCCAGGCTCCCCAGGTATGTGTTCTTGGACTCCTGGTGATGACCACGCTGTACTCGAAGAGGTAGAAAGACAAGTTTATTGAGGAGCTTGTGCCCCTCTCCTATGGCTGGAGAGAACAACCCCAGCATTACTTTGCTCTTCCTGGTGACCATCTTTGGGGCTGGCAGGCCAGGCCCCTCGATTTCTCTATCTTCAGTGATAGACTGAGCATCTGATAGTGGAAAGTGGCCATCTGTAGCCAGCTAGGGCCCCTGCCGTGGGCCTGGACGAGAGACGGCTGTGAGGGGTGCTGGCTAGACCCTGAGCTCACTCTGCTGTGGCCCCAGACACTGTCAGCTGTGAAGCCAGGCTATTATCCGACACCGCAGGATGCCCAAGACTCCCTGGAGCCAGGAGCAGAAGGGTGCAGTCTTTTCTCCCTCAGAGCCTCCCACTAGCTTCCAGGCCTCCTGCATCTTCCAGGGGTCCAACCTGTGGGATGTCAGCAGGAATTTCCCATAGCAGCACCGGTCCAGGGGGTAGTGGGTGGCCCCAGCCAGCTTGACACAATGGGTTGGGGTGAGGCCTCCTCGTCGGGCACTTACCCCCACAAAGACATCTTCCAGTGGTAGGGGGGGTGCCCGGCTGGCCACTTTCAGGATGAGCTGCACGGCAGAAGCTGACAGCACATACCCTGTGCCAGAGGCATAGGGTGGAAAGGGGCCCCAGGTGGGAGGCCACTGCTCCTCTGATACCTGGTGTTTGCTCCCTGGTGTCCGAGAGGGGTGCACCCGCCAGTGCACACGGCCCAGGTACAAAAGAGGCATTGGCTGGCCCCTGAAGATGGACCTTTCTTCCCACTCTTCATCTTCAAACTCATTCTCTCTTGGAGGCTCCATGCTTTTCTCCCATTGTTCCCAACGGCCCCCTCGTCGAACCAGCTCCGATACCAGTTCAGGGACGTTGACAAACACGTCATCATCCGTCTTGAGGATGTAGCGGGCCATGGAGCAATGTCTGTATGCCCAACTCAGCCCGATGAGAGTCTTGAGAGTAAGGTTCCGGTAAGAGTCCCGGAAAGCCGCCTGCAAGATGTCTCCCCGAGTCGCTGCCTCTCGTGCCAGGTCGATCTCGTGGGATTCCCTGGTGGGATGCCGCAAACTTGGCTCTCCCAGCAGAAAGAGTGTCTGCACCCTGAGCCCTCGGGCTTCGCGCAGCCCGCCCCACGAAGCCCGAATGGCGTCTCTTTGGTTCAGGTTCTCTGGGGCCGTGCACACCAGTATGAGCAGGAAGGGTGGGGCGCCGGGACCCCCACATGCCTCCTCATTGGGGATCAGGAGGCGGGGCAGGGCCAGGGGCGGCCCTGGGGACGCCGGCGCCGGGAGCAGTGAGGCCAGCGAGAGGCTCAGCAGCTCCTCCCCGATGCCTGAGGGCCCGAAAAGGGTCCAAATAATCACCAGCATCAGGGCAGCAAGGAGCAGGCGCCGGAAGAGGCTGAGGGGCATGGTGTGGCGTAATCAGAAGGGACCTAGAGGGAAAGATGGGGGCGGTTAGAGTGCGGAAGCCCCAGATCTCCGTTATCCGGGTCCGTAACCGGCCACGCCTGGGATGGAGCGCGCGGCCGGGAGCGGCGTGGGGGCGCCTAAGCCCAGGAGGCGGCGCGGCCGCGGGGGTTGTGGGGTAGCACAGCCGGAGCTGCGGGGAGGTTACCTTGTCGTCGGGGCCCCGCCGCCCCAAAGCTCGGCTCCATGGCGGGGTTTCGCCACAGCGCCAGTTGCCCCTCCTCCACCCGCGGTGGCGGCTGGGTCCCGCCCTCCTCCCTCGGAGGGTGTAGTGGCGCGTGCACACCGCCTTCCCGGAAGCGTAGAGGCAAGCGAAATACCGGTGGCGGGGCCTCTGTGCGACCGCGAATGGGATTCGGATCAGTGTGCCTCGTACGCAGAGGCGGGCGCGGGGCAGCCTACCAGCCGCGGCCTCCCTCCCCAAGTACGCAAGCGCCCCCTCGCTCTGCTGCGGAGCCCAGCTCTTCCGGGTCAGCGATTTATAGGGTTGCCTCGGTAGGGGAAACTCACAACTCTCCGGGTCTCCGCGGGCCACTTCTTTTCCTTAAGAAACCTAGGTTTGGTCAAGACCTGTGGTACTCACACTTGCCACACCGCCCCACGCGCTAACCCGAGCGCCTTGGTGGTCTTGAAATTGGCTTAGGCTCCCCCTCTAGGCCCAGTGTTTTCTCTACCTCACACCTTGGAGGGTGGGAACCAAAGAGGGTGCGCCACTTCTGGTAGGGCGGGGAGTAGCAATGCCATTGCTTTACCCTAGACCCAGGGCACCTGGTTTGGGTAGCTGAGTGAGGCCATCAACTGAGAGGAGAAACACCCAAAGGGCCCACTGTGGTAGCTTTCCGGATCAGTGTCCCCAGAATAAAGGAGAGAACTACATACAAAGAAGACTTAGGTGTATAAACTATTTATTAACAGACAAGGTCTACAGATTTATTTCTTCTTGGACACACCCACGGTGCGGCCCCTGCGGCCTGTGGTCTTGGTGTGCTGGCCTCGGACACGAAGTCTGCAGGTGAGAAGAGAGAAAGGTCACAGGTCATACACAACATAAAGGAAACACTTGGGGGGGGCATAAGAAACCTCCAGGAGTCTAGGAGCAGGCAGGGAGAGGAGACTCCCATCCCACTCACCCCCAGAAGTGGCGCAGCCCTCTGTGGGCCCGAATCTTCTTCAGTCGTTCCAGGTCTTCACGGAGTTTGTTATCCAGACCATTGGCCAGGACCTGGATTTGGAAGAGCAACGTTTTACCCACTGACCTCCTAGGACTAATTCTAATGGGACACCCTGCCTTTCTCTAATCTCTCCCATTTCAATACACACCTGGCTGTATTTTCCATCCTTCACATCCTTTTGTCTGTTCAAAAACCAGTCTGGGATCTTATACTGGCGTGGATTCTGCATAATGGTGATCACACGTTCTACCTGTCAAGCAGGACAAAGGTCAGATACAGATGGCCTCCCTTCCAAGGCAGGCCCAGCCCATAGCACCCCCTTCCTTGTCCTCACCTCATCCTCAGTGAGCTCTCCTGCCCTCTTGGTGAGATCGATGTCTGCTTTCCTCAACACCACATGAGCATATCTTCGCCCTACACCCTGAGGAGAGGTTTTGTAATTTGGGGTTGAGTCTTGATTTTTTTTTTTTTATTGTTTGTAAGCCCCACTATTCAGCCTGCAACCACCCATTGCACTATACTTTTTTAGATACAAAGCCTAACCATTAAACAGAAAAGGTTTTATTCAGGAGCGGGTCCAAAAGAAAGCACATCTTTTCATACTGCTCAACACATACATTCATCAAGTGATGGCTCTTAAGACACTGCAGCAGCACCCCAGAATGGTACCTTCTAGTCTCTGCATTGTGGAGGACCAAAGGCTTGGCTCTCAACGTGGAGCAGCAGCAAGAGTAAGGACTCTTGGGGTAATAGGGTTGATCAAGGGGTGGGATTGTGGTGCTCTGGGTCTCTAAGGGCCATAGTCCTCTGGGCAGGTCACCTCATTGCAATGATTACAGTTTTCTAAGATCACAAACTTGATGGTCAGTGCTCAGAGATGAGCAGGCCACAGGGAGCTAACCACCCAAACCAAACTCAAGAAAACACACCGGTGGCATTGTGTCGGCATCAACACGGGTACTTTGCCACCCAAACTCGCACCTGAATGGTGAAGGATGGTGTGCCAGGTTGAACAGTGCCCCTCCCCTCACTCCACTGTATGTCCACCTAGAATGTGACCTTATCTGGAAAAACGGTCATTCCAAATATACTTAGTTAAAATGAGGTTAGACCAGATTAGTGCAGGCCCTGAATCCAATGACTGGTATCCTCACAAAAAGAGAGGACGCAGAGCAAAGGCCATGTAATAAGAAGAGCGACACAGCTACAAGACAAGAAATAGCAAGGACTGTTGGCAACCACCAGAAGATTGATTCCTAGAGCCTTCTGAGGGAGCTCACACCTTGATTTTGGATGTTTGGCCTCCAGAACTATAGGAATAAGTTTTCTGTTGGTTTAAGCCAACAAGTAGCTTGTTTCAGTAGCCCCAGGAAACGAAGACTTATTTCCTCTCTGTAAGAAATGACCTGGAATATCAAATTATCAGAAGATATTAAGGTCTAAGCCTCTCATTTACAGATAGGGGTGCCTGGGTGGCTCAGTTAAGCGTCCAACTTGACTTCTGGCTCAGGTCATGATCTTATAGTCTGTGGGTTCAAGCCCCGCATAGGGTTCTGCGCTGACAGTGCAGAGCCTGTTTGGCAGTCTCTCTCCCTCGAAACAGATAAATGTGAAAAAAATATTTACAGATAAAATAGTATGTCTGAGGTTTACTTTAAAATGATAGAGAAGAGTGTAGATGAAACAAGAGTTCATATTTTTAGACGATATTCATAGGGGCTAGTAATTTTCTGCCCTCTACTTTTCAATGTTAAAATTTTTCCATAATCAAGTTAAAAAGTTGCTGTTAAGCTAAAATTTTTGAAAGCCCTGTTTGCAGACTGATACAAACTCGCCAACTTCCTAAGTTAGGACCCTAGATCCCCCTTTCTCAGCCAAGGAGACCACCTCTGCTTTCTCCATCCAGAAGAGTATACTCAAGGGACCATCACTCATTATTTGTAGCCCAATGGCCTAGACCATATAATAGAAGAGTTGGCACCAAATTAATACTACTCTCAGAAAGTATTTAATGCGGTGTTACTCATGGGACAGGACCTGAATTCTTCAAACATGGCCAGTGGGTTATTTCCCAGGTTTCCAAGTAACCCACAGATGACAGTATCACCCTGATTTAGAAGAAAGGCAGAAAACCAGCCAACCTTAAATAGACACAGCAAAAGTCTTCAAGTGGAAACAAAACACTTAGGAAAGGATCGTTGGTATACAATAATCTTATAAGGTCTGTATTATTTCTCAATATCCTCTTCTGCTTGAGTCAATTTCCATTCTTCATCCTTCCCCATCCAATTAATCTTACCATTTGTTGTTTGTTTGTTTGTTTGTTTTTGAGGAATCCCTCATACCCAGCCTCCACTTTCTTCCAGTTTCTAATTATTACCCTCCCCACCCCCATTCTGGATCCTTAGCAAAAGACCCTCTCCAAGCTTTAGTTCTCTCACCAAAGAGCTAGGTGCATTCGCTGGCTCTCCACACAATTAGCAAAAACCTCTGTATCGTCTATCTCTAGGAATAACCTTTCCCAGTGATAAGCAAAGTGTAATAAGAGACTTATTACAAAACTCACAAATTACCTTTAAGTCCTTTGGTTAAATTGTTAAGTGGACTACAAACACGTATTTAATGAAAGTAAATACAAAACCAGTTAATTTCAAAGAGGCAGAGAGAAAGGGGTTAACACAAGCATTCCATTAGCCATCACCATCTTTTATACAGGCACATCTCATTTCATTGCACTGTGCAGATATTGTGGTTTTTGTTCTTTTACACAATGAAGGCTTATGGCAAATTCTGTGTCAAACGAATCTATCGGTGCCATTTTCCTAAAAGCATTGTGCTGGTGTCACATTTTGGTAATTCTCACAATATTTCACTTTTTAGTTAAATATTATAGTCATTATAGTGATCTGTGATTATGACTCCTTGAAAACTCATGGTTAGCATTTCTTCCAGCAATAAAGTATTTTTAAATCAAGGTACACACATTTTTTTAGACATAATCCTACACACTTAATATTGACTACAGTGTAAATATAACTTGCATACGCAACGAGAAACCAAAAGATTCATTTGACTCACTTTATTGCCTGGAACTGAGCCTGCCATATACATCTCTATGCTGTGCCTGTCTGTATTCACTATCCCATTTTAGCCTCATACCAATGCTTGAAAAAGGTACTATATTTTACACCACCTTACTAGTTTCACATAATAACCAAAGAAAGCAATCTTTTTATACACCATTTAAGAAAAAACGAAAGCTGTGCTTCCTGCAGTATAACATGAAAAATCAAAGGAATTTGATCTGATGAATCAAAGCTAGGATATACAATTCTAAATTAACAAGTTATTTTATATTTGTCTCCTTTAAATTTTTTGAAACCAGACTACAGTATCCTGGATCCATTCCCTAACACTGCATAAATACACCAATTATGCACCAGAAGCAGGGGACTGTGAGCGAGACAGGGACTATACCCGCCCCCACGATGTCCACAGAAGGGGAGAAAACACACTCAGCCATTCCACAATTATACGTACGGGCCAAAAAATACAATAGGATAACGTCTCCATCTGGAAGGCCAGTTCATCAGGTTGGTGAAGGGAATCATCCAAGCCTGTGCTCCCTGACCTAATTCACAGCATGAACCAAGCACTTGTTCCCATCAACAGAAACAGGAAATGCGTTTCATTCACCTCTGGCATCAGTGTTAAACAACCTGCTCATGATGTAGTGACACCCTCCTACTTCCCAACTATTGGTTTCTTCATGCTGGGAATCTTGGCATTTCTATGTACCCCCCCCCATGTGCAATTATACAATTTCTAGGGTGGCTGTATTCCCACAGTGATGGCTGCTGTTATGATGCACTCCTGTAGGAATCAGAAACCAAATTTAGAACAAACCTCACAAGAGGATCATGGCTGATGGTCCAGTAAAATTTTAGTGAATTCTGGTAGACAAAGGAACGCACTCCCTTTCCCCTAAAAGTATCTTGGCTTCTACTCAGACTGTTCTCTGGCTTTCTTTACTTACCTTTTAGGGTAAATGTGGCGAGGGATTAGGGGAATTAATCACTCTTTTAACCATTCTTTTGTTTTTACCCAGCTAGTTGGGACGTGTGTTTCTTCAACCCTGCCTCACTTACAGCTGTCTTAACCTAAGTATCATTTTTAGTCTCCATTCCTTACCCTACTTTACCTTAATTGCAGTGATGGCAAAGGCTATCTTCCGCCGCCCATCGATATTGGTGTTGAGTACTCGCAAAATGTGCTGGAACTTCTCAGGGATTACTAGAGACTGACAGAGATTGGGGGAGAAACCAGACATCATGAATGAACTACCATCAAACAGTAACGTTAAGCTTGTCACACAGGGAGCAACGACCCCCCCCCCTTCAGTTTTCTCACAACAAACTCTCCTCAGTGCTGCAGACAACAGGACATGAAGTGTTCAGGCCCAGGAAAACGCAACCTTTAGGAGGAGGGAGGTCTTCTGCCCGTTCCCAAAAGTACACTCTGAGTGGCAGACACTGGAGGTCCCCATTCACGCCCAACCTTTTCGCCGCTTTCGAGCGCTCTGGGAGGGACTCTTCCTTTGGCTCACTCCCCAGATGTCTTTAGTTATTCCTCCCCGGGGGGCGCCATCCAAAGACTCACACAGAAAGTTACGAACCCGGAGAATAGGCCGTTTCCGGCCTCCTAATAGCAGACTTTCTGTGTCCCAGTTCCGATGTCGCCAGATCCCGCCACTAACCCCAAGCTTACCATGGCGGCGGCCCCAGCGGCGGCGTGTAGGCCTCCTGTGGAAGAGAGAACGGAAGTGACGTCGTACCCTTATATAGCTACCAGACGGAAGAGGCGGACCTATCTTGCAGGAGCGCTTCAGGAAATTGTGCCAGAGCCTAGTCGACTTCTGGGAGTCGCTATTGATGGCTACAACTTCCGGTGCTGCCTCCCTTTACAATTCGTAAAGTTCTTTGGTGTGAGAGCGGCAAAGGTTCCGGGATGGGATAGTGCTTAAGACTTCCAATTCCCATTTTCAGTTGGGTGAAGTGGTTAGGGCTGAAGAGGGAAGGTTGGAGTCAAACAACTTAATTCAAATATCTGGGAACGATTTCGCGCTCCTCAAGACCTTCTAGAATTTGTAGTTCCACTCCAGGGACGGACTCGGCGACTGACAGCTGCCGGAAGTGAGGCTGCGCGGAATGGCCGCTGCTGCGACCATGGCGGCAGCTGCCCGAGAGCTGATGTTGCGGGCTGGGGCCTCAGATATGGAGGAGGAGGAGGGCCCGCTGGTGAGAACGCGGGGCTCTTTCTCTTACGGAGTCTTGTCCGGTCGTCCTCGAGTCAGAAAGGCCTGGGCTGGGTTTAGGCACAAGGGTGGGAGCTCGACTGCTACCGATGATGCTACCTGTTTGGCTTTCCATACACCCTCCTTGGGACCCGACTTGAGTCTGAGCCGGAAACAGAGTGGCCAAGAGTCAATTTCCCAGAGGCACAATTTCAATTAATTTCCAGATTTGGGGGCAGGATGGAAAAGCAGTGTAGTGTAAAGGTTAAGAACATGGCTTCTATCGTCAGATTGGGTTCCAATTCCAGTTTTGCCACTTACACGCTGTGTGTCTTGGGGCAAGTTAACCAGTCTCTCGGTCGTGCTTTATACACATATAAGGTGAACGAAATAATAAGACGTACCATATAGATTGTTGATTATTATGGTGAGATGAATGAGTATATCAAGGGTGGCACCTGGCACGCAGGTAAAAGCTATGTGTTAGCTGACATTTCTAGAAAGGCTGGTGCTCCCCAGAGGGATTGTTGATAGAACACTTGAGATAGCAGGAGTCTGGAAAAGCCTGCATTCAACTGTAAGTTTTGCTCTGTCCTCTGCAACTCCTGATTTTTCCCATTGGGACACCTCTACTCTCCGTGGGTTGCCTGTTTCTTTGTCGTATTCCCTACCTATAAGCCCCAAGTAGTAGATTGGGTATAATGTGAAACTCTTGGAATTTTTTGACTCCGTACGTATGGCTCCCTAGTAAACTCCAGCCCGTCCTCCTCTCCCCTCTCCCACCATGCCATGAAGGTTTGCGGATTATCCCATTATATTTGTTCTCCCTATGTTCTTCCTGTGTCTTTTCCCATTAACTTGTCCCTCTCCAGGGGGGTGGTCCTGGTCTTCAGGAGCCATTGCAACTTGGAGAGTTGGACATCTCCTCTGATGAATTCATCCTGGATGAAGTGGATGGTAAGTGATAGAGGTGGATGCAGACTGCTTATGAGGATGTGAGAGGCAAGGGGGCTGGAAATAATAAGGCTGGGATTGGTGGACAGATGTTCAGTTGGGGGAGAGGGAGCTGTGGAGCTGGACCCTTACGATAAACTTCTATTTCCAGTTCACATTCAGGCAAATCTGGAGGATGAATTAGTAAAGGAAGCTCTTAAAACGGTGAGGCTTTCGGCTATACTGATCTGCCCCTCCACTTACCCTCCCTTCAAATAATTAAAAAAGGAAACAGTCTCTTGGACTTACAATGTTACCCTGGTGTCTTATTCTCTAGTCCTGTGTTGATTCTGTTCCAGTGTCCCTTCACTGTGACTTTCTCCTAAGCTGCCATGTTTCTGTTCTCCCAGGGCGTGGATCTCCGACACTATTCAAAGCAGGTTGAGCTGGAGCTACAGCAGATTGAGCAGAAATCCATTCGGGATTGTATCCTCCAGTAGAGAAAAAGGGTGATGTTATTAAAATAGGGATTTTGTGAAGTATGGTGCAGGCAGCCTGGGGTGGGGGTGGGGGCTGACATCTTCTCTCTGAAGTTTCTGTCATCTCAGGGAGAAACTGGAGAGGTCCTGCAGGTCTGAGAATCTCCAACTTTATGGTGAGGCCCCTTGACTTTTTGTGGGTCAGATATCCAAGAGAGTGAGAACATAGCATCTCTGCACAACCAGATTACAGCCTGCGATGCTGTTCTTGAGGTTAGTAACCATGACCTGTGATCCCTAATAACCCTGAACCAGATCATGGTGTCTGGTGCCATTCTTTAGGTCATCAGCCTCAGATGGGGATAGTTAGATTCATTTTCAGGATGACCTCAGCAGCCTTTCTTGTTGTTACTGCCATAACTAATGTTGCTTGCCAGTGACCTTTGGGGTGCTTTTTACCTAATCACCTGCTACCCTCATGGACTGATACTGAAGACTTCAATAAACTTAGGTGGCCCATTTGTCCCCTACCTACCCTGTGGTGCTCCAGCAACATCTCTGTCCTCCCCCCAGCGCATGGAGCAGATGTTGGGAGCTTTTCAGAGTGACCTCAGCTCTATCAGCTCTGAGATCCGGACACTGCAGGAACAGTCAGGAGCCATGAACATTCGGCTTCGAAACCGCCAGGCAGTTCGGGGGAAACTTGGGGAACTTGTCGATGGTCTGATAGTGCCCTCTGCTCTGATCACGTGAGTTGCCAGTTTGAAGAGTCACAATGTCTGTAGCAGGTAGATGGGCTGGGGTGACCTACCTTACTTATTACGTGGGTCTCCTGGCTTCATGCCATCAGGTGCCTTCCAGAAACTGTTGGGTGGGTTGACAGCCCTTTCAATCTTGATGCATGCATTAGGCATCCAAGATTAGGAATCATCCAGGGTCAGGCATGTAGTGAGCAGTTTCAAGGCTTATGGGCATGGGAGCAGGGGGAGAGGTTCCAGGAACAGAAAACTTTGTATATGTATCCTGACTACGTGATACAGTGTGAGAAGGGAGAGGAGACGGTGGATATAAGGGATACGGTTTGGGGTCTAGGGATGTCTGGGTCTCCCTCCTAACCCCTTCCACCCATCCCTGCTACCCAGGGCAATTCTGGAGGCCCCAGTGACAGAGCCCAGGTTCCTGGAACAGCTACAGGAACTGGATGCCAAGGCAGCTGCAGTCCGAGAGCAGGAGGCTAGAGGCACAGCAGCCTGTGCAGATGTCAGAGGCATACTCGACCGGCTCCGGGTCAAGGTGAGAGATGGGGATGATAGCCCAGAGATGATAATACTCTTCCTGACACCTTCAACTTAGATTTCCCTGGCAGCGTTCATTGTAGCTTTTCCCCAAAACTTCACCCTACCTTTACCTGGCAGAGCTCATCCTCACGTCTCTGGCTTCCCCTGAAAATTTAAAGAAATACTGAAGAGGTATTCTCTACCCTTCATCCTCCAATATTTAACATTTGGTACTTCCCCCACCACTTCCTGAACAGTAATAAGGTTGCAGCTTCATGCCCTGTGTTTGGTCCCCCGTGTCTAGGCAGTGACGAAGATCCGAGAATTCATCCTGCAGAAGATTTATTCCTTCAGAAAACCAATGACCAACTATCAGATCCCCCAGACGGCACTGCTGAAATACAGGTCACCACCTGAAGGAAGGGCTCAGGATGGCCTCTGAAGTATTGAGCAGCCCATTGTAGTGTCTGCTTTCTTGGGGAGGCAGGGATACTGACTCATCCCTGGCCCCTCCAGGTTCTTCTATCAGTTTCTATTGGGCAATGAACGAGCAACAGCAAAGGAGATCAGGGATGAATATGTGGAAACACTGAGCAAGATCTACCTGTCTTATTATCGCTCTTACCTGGGGCGGCTCATGAAGGTGCAGGTGAGGCCAGGGAGAGAGGCATTCCTAGGAACCTGGGCTGGGAAGAGGGACCACCTCTGGGCAAGGCTGGACAGTGGACAAAAATTTTTTATCACTATAGGAAGAGATGGTTACCAGTCCTCTTTTCTCTTTTTTCTAGTACGAGGAAGTGGCTGAGAAGGATGATCTAATGGGCGTGGAAGACACAGCAAAGAAAGATATCCTAGACCTGAGGAACCCACATACTAGCCCTTGACAGGGAGGGTACTTCCAGCTCAGCCTCAAAGGCATTGCTTCTTGCCTTTTTCTTTGTAACCAAAACCTTTGAGAATGTGATGAAGGCTATGGCCTTCCTCCCCAGAAAAAGGCACACATCATTTTGACACATGGTTTTGCATATGGTATCAGGGAGGATAGAAGCTCTCTGAAGCCCATTCACAAGTATCAGGTAGAGTGAGGTCCTGGTACTGGGAAGAAAGGACATCTAGGCTGTGTCTAGCTGCCTCCGGTCCCTGAAGGCACTGGGTCTCTGAGTCTGTCACAGTTGTGATCTTATTATTTTCCCTGACCCTTCACGATTCTTCTCGAAGCCTTCCCTCCGCAGCAGGAACACCATCTTCACCCTGGGGACTCGTGGCTCTGTCATCTCCCCCACTGAACTGGAGGCCCCCATCCTGGTGCCCCACACTGCACAGCGGGGAGAACAGAGGGTAGGAGAAGGAACAAGAGTCTGTCACAAGGGGACGCTGAGCCTTGGGTGGGGGAGGCCAGACTGGACCACGCTGTAGGTCCCTGCATCAATTTCCTTAGAACTGGGAGTGGCCTTCTCAGGTCACCCGAGCGTTCTGTGATGCGAGGAGGGTTAAGACTGTTGACTTTGGGGCATATAGAGGGAGAGACTGGCTGAGGGGCGTGACATGTCATGAGGCAGGTTGTGGAGGTGAATGCACACATAAAAACGGCAGGTGGGGGTAGGTTCTTCTCTTGTGCCCCTTGTCCCCCCTCCTCCTTTCAGTACACATTCAGGTTGCTCTTTCTCAGTCTGCACTTGGGTCAGATGGGAAGGGCCTCCTGAGCTCTCATTACCCAGGCTCGCTGGTTTTCCAGCTCTGTCTCTGGGGAGTCAGTGTTGGGATCCATCCCTTCTGTTTCTCTTCTTTACCCCTCCCATCCTAGTATCCATTCGAGGCCCTCTTCCGCAGCCAGCACTACGCCCTCCTAGACAATTCCTGCCGTGAATATCTTTTCATCTGTGAATTCTTTGTTGTGTCTGGCTCGGCTGCACACGAGCTCTTCAATGCTGTCATGGGCCGTACACTCAGCATGACCCTGGTGAGATCCCCAGCTCCTGTGCCCTTAGATCTCTTTGTCCTCAGTCCTCTTTAACACCCTAGTGGAGTCCTAGTTGTGGTGGTACTGAAACCAGGATTCCCTTATTCTAAAACGTCTAAACCTTGTACTCGCAGAGTATATGAAACCCTCAAAGCTTGGGGTCCTGAGGTTACCTCTACTACTGACCCACACTCAGGCAGTAACATCTGAAAACAGAGGGGCCCCCAGAATAGTGCTCAGCCCTGAATTCTGCTGTGATGGGCTTGTGATCATAGATCCTGATGGGCAAGGCAGCAGGACCATGTGAGTGGCCAGTGGACAGGGAAGGAGGGAGCATTTCCTGAGAGATCACACCTCTCCCTCCCTTCCTTCCAGTGCCACCTCCCCAGAGGAGCACATGCATTTGTCCATAGCCGCTGGGAATGACACAGTAACATTCTTTTCCAATCTTCTGTTTGTCCCTGAATCATAGAAACACCTGGAGTCGTATCTCACTGACTGCTACGATGCCATTGCTGTTTTTCTCTGTATCCACATTGTTCTCCGATTCCGCAACATTGCAGCGAAGAGGGATGTTCCTGCCCTGGACAGGTCACTGAGTTCTGGTCCTTGATGCCCACTGCCCTTGAACCCATAGTCTTACATGACCCTGCCCTGACCTTTGGACTGCTACTGACCTGATACCTGATTCTTACTCCCATTCATCTGCCTGGATAGTACTGCTTTCTGATTCACCTTTCATACCAGTCCTGCTTCCACCAGTCATCAGCTATTAATTGGGTTCCCCCCACAGAAACTCTTCCCCTGCCCCCCCCCCCCATTTCTTACTGACTTCCTAAGTTTTTATTTTAATTCCAGTTAGCTAACATATAGCATTCTATTAGTGTCAGGTGCACAATATGGTCATTCAACAATTCCATACATGACCCACTGCTCCTCACGACCCCCCTGTTTCTTGCCAGCTGATCTCTGATTCTGATTAAGCCTGCAGGTACTGGGAGCAGGTGCTTGCTTTGCTCTGGCCACGGTTTGAGCTGATCCTGGAGATGAACGTCCAGAGTGTCCGAAGCACTGACCCTCAGCGCCTTGGGGGGCTGGATACTCGGCCCCACTATGTAAGACAGGACAAGGGTAACAAAGGGGTTCTGAAAGGCAGGGCTCTTAGCTTCACTGTGGGGTTGGCCAGGTGTCCAGTTGTGTTGTGGGCCTAGCTGGATATTTGGGCACACTGTGTGAGGGGGCAGTGTAGGAGTGCGCGTGAACTCAGGGTGAGCTGGGCACTGTTGGTTAGAGGGATGGGAGGTAGGAGTCATAAAGGTTAATTGGCTAGCTCCCAGGGACTCGGGCAGGGGGTTGGTGTGAGTTTTCTTCCTACTTTGTCTCCCCAAGATCACACGCCGATATGCAGAATTCTCCTCTGCTCTTGTCAGCATCAATCAGACAATTCCCAACGAGCGGACGATGCAGCTGCTGGGACAGCTACAGGTGAGGGCGGCCAGGACAGACTTCCCAGCAGCCCAGCTGCCGCAGCCACCTGAGTGTGAGGAGGGCCGTGCGCCCTTGCCTCCACTTGTGTCACCTCCTTCTTCTGACTTTTCCAGGTGGAAGTGGAGAATTTTGTCCTCCGAGTGGCAGCTGAGTTCTCCTCAAGGAAGGAGCAGCTGGTGTTCCTGATCAACAACTACGACATGATGCTGGGTGTGCTGATGGTACAGACACTGCTTCTCCCTTCCTCCCCACCCGGAGAGTGTGGCTTCCCCCACTGCTCTGTTAGCTCCCTGAGGACAGACATGATGTTGGTTTTGTTCCATGTTTTATTCTTGGCGTCTGGCACAGTGCCTGGCCAAGTACAGTAAATGCGGAAGGAAGGGGATATCCTGAAGTGAAGGGCTGCTTCTCCCCACACTTGAGATTTCCCTTTGTCATCCCTTAGGAGCGGGCTGCAGATGACAGCAAAGAGGTTGAGAGTTTCCAGCAGCTGCTCAATGCTCGGACGCAGGTAGGGGTGTGGGGAAGAAGAAAGGATGGTCTTGTGTGCTGTTTTCAGTTCTGTGTGTGTGTGTGTGTGTGTGTGTGTGTGTCTGTGTGTGTAGGATGTGGCAGTTAAAGGATTTTAGGTACACAGACTTGCAACTATTGGTCAGCTTTATTTTCTTTTGTATTTTGTTTTTATGATATATGTGCTCCTGAAGCCACTACATGCCTTGGCAATAACCAGCATCAAATACTGAATTCTTCCTCACTCCATTTCCTCACTTCTCAGGGTCTCCCCTTGACCTATATGTTGTGTTTAGCATGTTCTTGCTTTTAAAAATATGTAACAGAAAGAAAAATATATATATATATACGTATATACACACACACACACACACACACACATATATATGTATGTATGTATGGTAAGGCAATAATTATTTAGTTTTGTTTTTTTTAAGTTTTTGTTTTTTATTTATTTTCTTTTTTGAAGTTGGCTCTACACCCAGTGTGGGGCTCAAACTCACAACCTGACACTGAGCCACCCAGGAGCCCCTGTGTATTTCTTTTCGATTTATAAAAGTTTTTTTGTATTAAATTTATTTATGAAACCAATGTTTTGATCATATAGTTTGTAGATATTTTTCGGTGTTTTATCTTTTTATTTTTTTTTTATGTTGTCTTAAGATGGACATCTTAATTGTCCATCTTAATTGTCTTAATTGTCTTAAAATTAATCTTAATTTTAATATGATTGACTTTACTGATCTTTATTTTTCTGTCTTGTTAGAAATGTTGGGGCGCCTGGGTGGCTCAGTCGTTTAAGCGTCCAACTCTTGATCTCAGCCCAGGTCTTGATCTCGGGGTCATGAGTCAAGCCCTACATTGGGCTCTGTGCTGGGTGTGAAGTCTACTTTAAAAAAAAAAAAAGAAAGAAATCTTACATTATCCCAGGGTCAGAAAAATATTATACTACATTTTCCTGTTAATGTAGAATTTTGGTTTTTATGTTTAAGCCCTAAATTTACCTGGAATTGATTTTGTGTATGATGTGAGGTAGGAATCTAATTTAATATATTATGTATAGAAAATGATGGAACCAGAACTATAGAAAATCCCTTTCTTTCTCCATACACAGTGTGTGCTTCTGTCAGATAGCAAAATGTGTCTTTGTCTCTGTTCTTTTTTTTTTTTGATGTTTATTATTTTGAGAGAGAGAAAGCAGAGAAGGGGCAGAGAGAGAATCCCAAGCAGGCTCTGCACTGTCAGCACAGAGCCCAGCACGGGGCTTGATCTCACAAATCACGAGATCATGACCTGAGCCCAAATCTAGAGTCTGCCGCTTAACTGACTTGTGCCATCCAGGCACCCCTTGCCTGTCTATTCTATTCCATTGATCAATTTGTCTAACCTGCAATGCAGTTTTAATTATGGTGCTTTATAACGATGCAAACATGCTCTATGATTATGCAAATATGCTATATTATTACGCAAATTCTACCTTTTTTAGGAGTATGTTGAGTAGTGTTGACCTCTTGATTTTTCATATAAATTTTACAGTCAGCTTGTAAATTTTGACATTTAAAAAAGTCCGTTAAGGATTTTGATTGGAATTGCACTGATCAATTTGAATCAGTTTGGAAGAATTGATAGTTATGGTATTGAAACGTCTCATCCATGAACATGGGCTCCCCATTTTTAAGGATATTCTTTAATGTCTTTTTTTTTTTTTAACTTTTTGTTTTTAGTGTTTATTTATTTTGAGAGACAGAGAGAGACAGCAAGCAAGGGAGGGGCAGAGAGAAAGAGAGAGAATTCCAAGCTGGCTCCAAGCTGCTAGTGCAGAGCCCATTGCAGGGCTTGATCTCACAAACTGTGAGACCATGACCTGCACCGAAATCAAGAGTTGGATGCTCAACCAACTGAGCCACCCAGGCGCCCCCTGTCTTTAATGTCTTTTCATAACCTTTTATAATTTTCAACACAAAAACATTGCAGATCTTTTGTCAGTTATTCCTAGGTAGGTGTAATATATAGATTTCATCCTACCAGGAGTAATTAAATCCTCTCTAATTCTCTGTGTTTAATTTCTTACATCTTTGATCTTTTACTGTTCTGGGTAGGACCTCTCTGACAATGTTGAACAGTTGAATAGAATAGTGTGCAATAGTGAGAACCCCTGTCTTGTTCCTGATTTTAAAAGGAATGCTTTCATCACTTTCCCATTAGGAATAATGCTGCTGTGTTTTTGTAAATGCCGTTTATCAGGTTAAGAAAATTCCTTTCAATCCCTAGTGTACTGGGAGTTGTTACTATAGTCATTCCTATTAGGAATAAATCCACATTCAGGAATAATTACTAGGAGTACTAGGAATAATTGCTAACTTTTTTCCTTTCAAATTGTTCAGACTTCCTGATCTATTCTTTTAGAATTTGCCTTTTAAATAAACTTGTTACTTAAATATTATCATTTTTAAAAGAAATTTTCTTGTTGTTTGAATTGCCATGTAGAAATGCTCTTGAGGGTGCCTGGGTGGCTCAGTTGGGTAAGTGTCACACTCTTTTTTTTAATGTTTATTTATTTTTGAGAGAGAGACAGAGCACGAGCAGGGGAGGGGCAGAGAGAGAGGGAGACACAGAATCCAAAGCAGGCTCCAGGCTTTCAGCTGTCAGCACAGAGCCCGACGCAGGGCTGGATCTCACAAACCTCCAGATCATGACTTGAGCCGAAGTCAGACGCTTAACCGACTGAGCCACCCCGGTGCCCCAAGTGTCTGACTCTTGATTTCGGCTCACGTGATCTCCTGGTTTGTGGGATGGAGCCTCACATGGAGCTCTGTGCTGACAGAGCCTGTTTGGGATGCTCTCTTTCACTCTGTCCCTCCCCAGCTCACGTGCGCATGCTCTCTCTCTCTAAATAAATAGACAAATAAATAAACTTAAAAATGTATTTAAACAAAAAAGAAATGCTATTGATTTTTGTGTATCAACCATATACAAAGCCACCTCCTTAACTTTTTATTTCTAAACATTTCTGGAGGTAGTGTGTGTGTTTCTATGTAGATATGACAGATTTAGTTATTCCTTTCTAATCCTTAGGTCTTTAATTTCTTATGTCCTTATTCTCCTCCTGTACTGGCTAGTACCTCCACACAAAGCTGAATAGTTGAGTAGAAGTGATGACAGTGAGAACCCTTATCTTTTCTTAGTTTTAAAAGGAATGTTTTCATCATTTCCCCGATAAGGGTAACATTGCTGTAGGCTTTTTATAGTTACCCTTTCTCAGGTTGAGAAAATTCCTTTCAATCCCTAGCATGCCAAGAGTTATCATTAGTAGTTTTTCATTACCTATCAATAATTACTTCATTTTTAAAAATTCAAGCATAATTAACATACAGTGTTATATTAGTTTCAGGTGTACAATATAATGATTCAATACATGTCTCAGTGCTCATCAAGATAAGTGTACTTTGAACTTCCTTAATCTATTTCACCCTTCCCCCTACTCTCCATCCCTCTGGCAACCACGTTTGTTCTCTGTGTCTAAGAGTCTACTTTTTGGTTTGTCTCTTTTTTTGACTTTGTTTTGTTTCTTAAGTTCCACATATGTGTGAAATCACATATGGTATTTGCCTTTTTCTGACTGACTTATTTCAGCTAGCATTATACATTCAGGGTCCTTCCATGTTATTGCAAATGGCAGGATTTCATTTGTTTTTATGGCTGATATTCCATTGTATATTCCTTGTCCTTTCATCTGTTGATGGACACTTTGGTTATTTCCCTATCTTGGCTGTTGTAAATAAGGCTGCGATAAATATAGGGGTGCATATTATCTTTTCAAATTAGTGTTTTTGTTTTCTTTGGATAAATAGCCAGTAGTGGAATTACTGGATCCTATGGTAATTCTATTTTTAATTGTTTGAGGACCCTCCATACTGTTTTCTACAGTGGCTGCACCAGTTTGCATTTCTACCAACAGTGCACGAGGGTTCATTTTTCTCTACATCCTCACCAACACTTTGGTGTTTAATTTGTAGTAGGCCAGAAGTTGCTGTTTATTAAAAGCATGAATGGGTGTTGAATTTTTAATCAAGAACGGCTTTTTCTGCAGTGGTTGAGGTAATTACATGGTTTTTCTTCTTTATCAGTTTTATGGTTTATGACATTTGTCGACTTTAGAATGTTAAACCTTGCCAGAGGCTTCTGGGTGGCTTGGTTGGTTAAGTATCCGACTTCGGCTCAGGTCATAAATCTCACAGTTCGTGAGTTCAAACCCCATGTCGGACTCTGTGCTGACAGCTCAGAATCTGGAGCCTGCCTTGGATCTGTGTCTCCCTCTCTGTCTGCCCCTCCACCACTCATGCTCGTGCTCTCTCTCTCTCTCTCTCTCAAAAATAAATAAACATTAAAAAAAACTTAAGAAAAAAAAAAAAGAAAAGAATGTTAAGGGCACCTGAGTGGCTCAGTTGGTTAAGCGTCCAACTTCAGCTCAGGTCATGATCTCACGGTTTGTGAGTTTGAGCCCCACATTGGGCTCTGTGCTGACAGCTTGGAGCCTGGAGCCTGCTTCGGATTCTGTGTCTCCTCCCTCTCTCTGCCCCTCCCCTGTTTGTGTTCTGTTTCTCAAAAATAAATAAATGTTAAAAATTAAAAAAAAAAACAAGAATGTTAAACCATTCTGAATTTGATCTAATTCATTTAGAATTTTTGTTTCTTTGTCCATAGGTGATACTGGCCATTGATTTTCTTTCCTTGTACTGTCTTTGTATGGTTTTGGTACCAGAGTCATACTGGATTCGGAGGAGGAGGTAGAAAGGAAATATGCCTTCTTTCTTTCTATTCTGAAAGAGTTTAAGGTTGAAATGATCTCTTCCTTGAAAGTTTCATAGAACTTGCCAACAAAAGCATTTGTGAAGATTTAAAACAATGAAATTCCCTCAGAGTACCACTTTTATTGAATTCTGTAGGTTTGAATATGTAGCTTTTTTTTTTTTAATTTTTTTAATGTTTATTTATTTTTGACACAGAGAGAGACAGAGCATGAGCAGGGGAGAGGCAGAGAGAGAGGGAGACACAGAATCCGAAGCAGCTCCAGGCTCTGAGCCGTCAGCACAGAGCCCGATGCGGGGCTCGAACCCACGAGCTGTGAGTGAGATCATGACCTGAGCCGAAGTCGGACGCTCAACCGACTGAGCCACCCAGGAGCCCCTGAATATGTAGTATTTTTGAAATAAGTCAGTTCTAAGAATTTTAATATTTCAATTATTTCTTCTTTAGATCCATGAGATTTTTGGAGGAGTATTTTAAAATTTCCAAAACTGTTTTTCTTATTTATCAAAGGTTTTTTTTTTTTTTAAATTAATGTCTAACTTAATTACATTGTGGGTAGAGAATGTGGGGTTTTTTGGTACTGAGTTTTGGAAATTTGTTTAGATTCACTTGTGGCCTAGTACATGATCAACTTTTATAAATGCTCCATGCATGGTTGAGAAGGATGTGTATTCTGTAATTGCTCAGTGTGGAGATCCAAGCTTTTTAATTGTATTGTTCAAATTATCTACATCTTTAATGATTTTTTTTTTTTTGCGTGTACTTATCAGTAGTTGAAAGAGATGCTTTGAAATTTGTAGACTTGTCACTTTTTTACTGTAGTTCTATCAAATTTTGCTTTACATAGTTTTAGCTTATTTTATCTAAATTCTTAAAAGTTTAGAATCAGGGGGTGCCTGGGTGGCTTGGTCGGTTAAGCGTCCGACTTCGGCTCAGGTCATGATCTCACGGTCCGTGAGTTCAAGCCCCGCATCGGGCTCTGTGCTGACAGCTCAGAGCCTGGAGCCTGCTTCGGATTCTGTGTCTCCCTCTCTCTCTGCTCCTCCCCTGTTCATGCTCTGTCTCTCTCGGTCTCAAAAAAATAAATAAACGTTTAAAAAAAATTAAAAAAAAAAAAAAGCTTAGAATCGGGGGGCACCTCACCAGCCCATTCCTAATCTTGTTGAGTGGTCATCTTTGTGTCTATATTTTTAGCTTCTTTGAATGTTTCATACAGAATGCACAACCACTGTATATCTGATAGTTCTGATGTTGGCAATCTTTGCAGGTCTAAGTCCATTGCTTACTATCTATACTGATTCTTATGGTAGTTTTTCCTTTCTTATGTGTCTGATGATCTTTGAGTTGATTGCCTGATCTTATGATCAGGGGGAGTCATATGGGCCTAAAATGGGATTGAGGATATTTTCCTTTTTTCAGCAATTTTATTTTTTAATTAATTATTTTTTTGAGATTGAGAGAGAGGAGAGGGAACACATGAGCTGGGGAGAGGGGCAGAGGGAGAGAGAGAGAATCTTAAGCAAGCTCCACACTCAGCATGGAGCCTGATGCAGGGCTTGATGCCCATGCCCCTGAGATCATGACCTGAGCCAAAATCAAGAGTCGGAAGCTCAACTGACTGAGCCACCCAGGCACCCTGAGGATATTTTCTTTCAAGAGGATTTGTCTCTGCCTTTGTAATAGCTGAAAGACGCAATCCACTTGGATCTACATCAGTACCTCTTTGAGATTCTCATGAGAGACCCAGGCTCTGCTTCTCCACCTGAGTCTGCCATCAGACTCCCTCCGTTTCCAGATAGCAGATTTGCTATGGCCATTTGCCTTCTGGTAGCCTTGCCTCTCCCAGCCACCCACCCCTCTGGTTCCGGCCCTGACCCCAATTTATTATTACTTTGCTTCCAGCTCAAGTTTAGTTTTTTGTTTTTTGTTTTTGAAGAAGGGGATCCTTGGAGATTTCCCCTACCCCTGAGACCAGTGGTGTCTTAAAGTATATAACTTGCTCTGGGAGTGTTCTGAGGACCCGGTCAGTCATGATCTGCAAGGAAAGGTGCTGACACCAGGGCCACTTGACCCTGTGTATATGTGTATTTCTACAGGAATTCATTGAAGAGTTGCTGTCTCCCCCTTTTGGAGGTCTGGTGGCATTTGTGAAGGAAGCGGAGGCTTTGATTGAGCGTGGACAGGCTGAGCGGCTTCGAGGGGAAGAAGGTATGAGGATGATGTGGTAGTGGTGGGTTCAGTGATAAGGTGAGTGGAAAAGAAAAACGAGAGGGTGCAGATCCCATGAGGAGGGTAGAGTAGGAAAATGGGGTTGGATGCCGAGGAAGGCTGTGCCTGGGGGAGGACTTTGGGACAAAGATCACCCTAGCCAAGTCGTTCTCGGACACCCTCTCTCTTTCCTCCTGCCATCAGCCCGGGTTACTCAGCTGATCCGTGGCTTTGGTAGTTCCTGGAAATCATCAGTGGAGTCTCTGAGTCAGGATGTAATGCGGAGTTTCACCAACTTCAGAAATGGGACCAGTATCATCCAGGTGACTTACAACTCCCAGCCCTCACTTTGCCCCACTCTGTCACTAGTTGTTTTCCCTCTCTTTTCCCTGGGCTTGTATCATCCAAGTGACCCTTGATCATCAACTACCAGCATGCCCAGAATTCTGGATGAGCCCTAGCCTGATTCCTAACATCATCTTTAGCACCACCCCACATGATCCTTCCATGACTTTCTCTGACCAGGGAGCTTTGACCCAGCTGATCCAGCTCTATCATCGGTTCCACCGTGTGCTCTCTCAGCCCCAGCTCCGAGCTCTCCCTGCCAGGGCTGAGCTCATCAACATTCATCATCTAATGGTGGAGCTCAAGAAGCACAAGCCCAACTTCTGATGTCTCGGACCCTGGGATCCACCAGCCTTCTCCATGGACTTCTGTACCCTATCCCAGACTCTTCTTCACCTGGGGTTTCCTTTCCAGTTCTCCCTCTGCCTCCCAGGTCCTTGACATGCCTCACCCTGCCTTCATTCCCCGGACCCTGCCTTATCAGGATAAGCTGAATTTCCTTGTTTTCAGGTTCCCAGGACCACTTCCCCCTGGCCTTCCAAAACACCTTTATCATTTTCCCTATTTCATTCACCATCCTTCCCCCACACACATACACCCAAGTTTTCTTTCCCCAGTAAAACCTTCACTGCCTTGGTCTCTGGTTTACTCAACTCTTGTCACCATGTCCTGAGTCACAAAAGCCTCAGCTCTTGGAATTGGTGGCAAAGTGAAACTGCCTCCAAGTCATTGATTCCTCTCCCCTGGCCCTACCCCCAGTGTTTTGTTTTTTGTAGCTTTTTTTTTTTTTAATATTTATTTTTGAGAGAGTGTAAGTGTGGGAGGGGCAGAGGTGGGGGGACAGAGGATCCAAGCGGGCTGTGCACTGACAGCAGCAACCCGATGCAGGGCTTGAACTCACAAACCAAGAGAACATGACTGAGCCACCCAGGTGCCCCTTTTCTATGGCTTTTTGACCTAAGATCTCAGCAACTTGAACACTAACCAATCCCCTCCTGGCTTGAGAGTTACTCCAAGGTCAGTTTGCAGAAAACAATAAATATTTAATATGACATAACACACTTTTCCCATTTCCTTCCTCTTTCCTCCTTGGGCCTTCAAGTGGCCCCATCTCTGTTCCAGGGTCACCTTTCCTCTCAGGCTACCTCCTGGGCTTACCTCCCTTCTGATGGGTGTCCATAAGGAAGGGGTACTGGTAGTAAACTTTTTTTTTTTTAATTTTTTAACGTTTATTTACTTTTGATATGGAGACAGAGTGCAAGCGGGGGAAGGGCAGAGAGAGAGAGGGAGACACAGAATCTGAAGCAGGCTCCAGGCTCCTAGCTGTCAACAGAGCCTGACGGGACTCGAACTCACCAACTGTGAGATCATGAGCTGAGCCAAAGTTGGATGCCTAACCAGCTAAACCACCCAGGCACCCCCCCCCAGATAATAAACTCTTCACTGCTTCAGGCCAAAGAAGTGGTGGCATTTCTATTATGGTTATTATTTCTATGGTTACTATTTCATGAGTAACCAGCCTGGTGGAGGAAGGTGGCCCCTGTTTAAAATGGCCAATGCATCAAGTGCTGGGAACATGGCTGTGCAGCCTCTGGCACTGTCCTACGGCTGCCTTGGTTCCCCACTACGGTCTGTCCTTGCATCCCTGCCCCCAAACTGACCCTGGGACTGTGTCCTTTCCTTGAACATCAGCTTTTGAGCTCCTCTGGTTCTGGCTGGCACAACCCTTGATGGAGGGCTGTAGCACCTACACCACTGAGGCAGGTGTAGGACAGGTCTGCAGTGTGTCTGTCTCATCCATTTCTATGTTTGACTTGGAGCCTTCCTGCTGCTTCCCACCTATACACCTCGTTTGAACTCAGACTAAGTAGGAGGGACTCGGAGGCGCCTTCAAGTCCTAAGGGGTAAGGCACAGACAGACTAGGGGTGGGAGGGATGGTAATTGGGGATGTTTCCTCCTCCCCTATAGCCTGAGGATTCCTTCCCAGGTCCCAGCGAGGGATGGAAGGAAAATGATTTCTGCTTCCCGCTTAGGCCTTCTGGATGCGGGCCCGGCCTGCCAAGGCAGGGGCGGGGTGGGGGGTTCCTGGAGGGCGCCGCCGGAGTCTGAAGGCTGGGTCCTTAACCACCCAGGGTGCGGGAGGTGGAGAGAGAGGTAGGCGCGCGGGCTGGCCGAGTAGGAACTGTCCCGCCTGGCAGATTCTCCGGATTGGCTGTTGCGGGGTGGGGGCGTGGCGGATGGGGTGCCTTCTCTCGCTCCCGCCTTCTTTGGGTTCCGCCCCATCTCCGAGAGCCGCACTCTGATTGGAAGCCGGACATCAAAGCTGCCTCCTCACTGCTTTGAGAGCCTGGGCGCCGGAGGCTAAAGTGCGGCGGGGACCGGGTGATTTGGGGGGACTGTCGGCGGCTCCTGATTGGCCCAGATGCCTCAGAGGCGGAACCAGGGCAGTGTCCTTAACTGACCTCACCCGGCGCCTCCGCCCCTCGCTCCCTGCTCTCGGCGTGCTTCCAGGTTTACCCTGCCTGACTCTGCCCCACACATTCCCTGAGGCCTGCTGCATGCTAGGCGGTGGTGTTGGTGTGCTGGGCTCAGAGGGCCCGCAAGCTCTCCCCCGGAACTCTCTGTTCCTCCGCCTTCCTTTCCCACTTCTCATTCCTCGCCCACCTACACCCTCCCCAATTTTAGCTCTCAACCTTAGCGGATCCAGATGTTCATCACATTTGATCTGACTGCAGCCTCAGCGTGAGGGGCACAGAAGGAGGTTCGCTCAGGGTCTGGGACTTGGGACAGGGGAGGCACAGGCCGCTTTGACAAAACAGCGGGTTCCCAGAGAAAGGGTCGAGGGGGACTGCCTCCAAGACAGGAGACTTCATCGAAAGTCAACTAATGTTCGGATGGGACAAGGGCTGTGCAGGCAGGCACTTTGATTTCGCGCACTACAGACCACTTCTATCCATCTCCGAGCCCAAATATTCAGACGAGCGGTAAGCGCGTTATTTTGCAGGGCTCACTGAGGGGCAGTGCTGTAGTATGAGGAGGCCCTTGATGAGGGAACCCGGAGGTATGCACATAGTTTTCGGGGACATGGAACTCGCCGGGAGAATCCATAAGAACGCTCATCCAACAGTCTCTCGGGACCCGGATGAGCCATAACTGCGTGAAAGGGAGCCGCGACATCCACATCGACCTCCAGGGGGCAGCATCGACCAGGAGATGGGGTCGTTCCCAGTTCACAGGCTCTGCTGCCTCGTCTTGCTGAAGAAGACTGCGAAGCTTTTCTCATGCTCCCTTCACACTGAAGCAACTGAGAGCTTTCCTTCAGCCTACACCCCCCCCCGCCCTTTTTAAAGTTTCTTTTTTTTTTTTTTGGCGGGGGTGCGCCTAGGTGTCTCAGTCGTTAAGCGTCTGACTTCGATTCAAGTCATGATCTGGAGGTTCGTGAGATCCAGCCCCGCATCCGGCTCTGCTGACAGCTGAGAGCCTGGAGCCTGCTTCCGATTCTGTGTCTCCCTCTCTTTCTGCCCCTCCCCCGCTCATGCTCTGTCTCTTTCTCTCTCTCTGTCAAAAATAAACATTAAAGTGTTTTTTTGTAAGTTTATTTATTTATTTTGAGAGAGAGAGCATGACCTGGAGAGGGGCAGAAAGAGGGAGAGAGAATCCCAAGCAGACTCCATGCTGCAGAGCCGGATGAGGGACTCTAGCTTACTAAACCCTGAGATCATAACCTGAGTGAACTCAGGCATCCCAAAAGGTGTTTTGTTTTGTTTTGTTTTGTTTTGTTTTGTTTTAAGTAATCTGTACACGCATGGTGGGCTCGAACCTACAACCCAGAGATCAAGAGTCACATGCTCGACTGAGCCAGCCAGGCACCCAAGCCTTTTGGCTTAGATAGAACCTTGTGACTCCCAGGCTGAAACTCAACTTCTGATGAACATCACTGCCCCTTGCGTTTCTCCAACACTGCTCAGGGATCTCTGTCCTTTAAAGAAATATCATTTCCCTCTATTTCTCTGTACCCTCGGTTTGCCCTGAGTTATTTCTTAATTGGGCTCTCGGGGAAACATTTACTTAGTGTTTCACAGGTCTATTTCTGTGCAAGATGGGCATGCTCATCTCGGCATCAATTTCCGGACCACTGAATGAGGAAGGACAAAAGAAATAAAGGACATCCTTCTTTCTCCCCATCCTATTATTGACCCATCCTCCCTCCACTTAAGAAGGTGGCTTTTTTAATTTTTTTTTAAATTTCAGGAAATCAGTCAGAAGGCAAATTAGCTGGATTCTAACAGAGACTTAGGGCAAAGATTCAAGGAAAGAAGGAGAAAGCAAGACCAACACAAAACTTTGAGGGGAAGAATAGGAATCTGTTCTCTTCATCCTGGGAATAATGGATACAGCAATTCATGTTACATTTTGGAGTTTCTCAAGTGTTTTCAGATTCAGATACACCCGTTAAGCCAAGGTATATTTATTGACCCCCTTCTGTGTTCTGTGATAGGCACTGATAGGATTCAACAGAGAATAAATCAAAGTCCTTGATCTCATAGGAGCAGATATTTCGTCTCACTGAAATCCACACACCTGCCCTGTGAGAGGATGCTGTTCCTGTTTCTCATGCTTGAATAAGTTGAGTCCAGCACCACCCAGCCCCTCAGTGGTTTGAACCTTCTCTGCCCACATTCACTTCTTGTTCCATGACTCCAGGCTGGGAGTCATGGGGCTGAGGAAGTAGCTATCTGTGGAGAAGCAACAAATTAAGAAGTTAGAGTAATTTATTGGGAGGATATTTACAGAAGTGAAGGAAAAAGTGAACAGGCAGGCTTTGGAAAAGACAGAAGCCAGGACAGTTACAGGATCTAAGTAGCAGGGACTAAGAGTCACAAGGCTCACGGGCAGAGAGCAACATGTTCTCCTGGCCCGGCTCCCTTTCCGCTGAAACATCCCTGGTTCAAATGCAGGGCTCTTAACCCAGATCCTAAAGGCTCTGTGAATGAGGATCAGGAAAAATTACATTTTATTTTCTCTAACCTCGAGCTGCAGCTTAACATTTCCTCCAATAAGTGTAGGCAACCCACCACAGCAGAATTAGCAGTACCTGTGACTGTCATCAATAGACATCACAGATGTTTTTATGTCACCTTATCACCTTCTAGTTGCAGAAATTTCAAAATGTCATGTGTGCTCATTGTTACTTCATAGTTACGATAGTGATTAGACCTACACTAAATCTTAGTATCTATCGCACCTTTGATTTTTTATTTTGATGCCTGTATTTCAGTACAATTGTTTTCTTTTGTAATCCTATGTATTTTATTTTATGCAGTTTACCCTCCATTGACTTCATCATATAGCCGAAGGGGTTCAAGACAAGAAGGTTAACAACTCCTTGAGCTCTCATGAGATGGTTATAGTTTCCTGGTTTTGCATTCTTTTACAACATCAGTAATTGGGAAGGTTTTCTTCCCGTTTAAACAAAACGCCCATATTTTCTTGTCTTCATTATTACACCGTTCAATCATTCATTCATCAACTATATAGGAAACACCTCTCTTGTACAAAGCTATGCTGCTCAAAACTCTGCCGTCGTGTGCAAAATAACCCTCACTTGCCATGGCTTCCCATAGGGCTCCCATTCTGGTGGAGGAGTGGACCGTTTACTCACATGGGTCACCCGGGCTGTAGCTTACTGACGGCAGAGCAGAGGGAGGGTTGCCCCACGGCAGGCAGCAAGAGGGTGTGTTGTCTGTAGAACATTTTAAGACGATACTGAAACCAACTTTTTATTGTTCCCATGCCACAGCAATTCTACAACATTGTAAGTGACAAAATACTCCTCCTTGTGGTGCTATCTCCTTGCACTTCATCCTGCTTGGTATGCAGGAGTTTAACGGTGTCCGGTTTACACACACACACACACACACACACACACACAGGCTTTTGAAAAGACTGCATTTACTTCCTCAATCTCCCCATCCCAAATCTCATCTCACTCCACTCAGGGTGGGGTCTGCAAGCTTTTGGACCAGTCTACTCCAGGGTGAGCGTCCAAGCCATCTGTCTGTGAGCCCAGTGTCCACCCTTCTTGAGTGACAGTAATGTGACTGCCACGTATCGAATGCTTGCTCTGTACAAGGCACTGCTTTTCCCCCCTCACTTTGTTGAATTTCTTCATTGAGCATTGCTATTTCTATTTTATTCATGCCATCTCTTTATTATTTCTTCTATTTGCTGTGTTTGAGCTTGAAACGCTAACCTTTTTTTTTCGTTGTTAAGATGAATTCGAATCATTGGTTGCCAGCCTTGTCTCCTTTTCTAATATATGGTCGTAATTCTATAACTTTCCCTCTAAACACTGTTTACTTGTGGCTCACAAAATCCTTTATCTCTTTCTATTGTTATTCAGCTCCAAAGATGTTCTAATTTCTATTGTGGTGTCTTCCATAACCCAAGGGTTATTTAGGAGTATATGGCTTGATATCTGAGCAGTTCAGTATTTTATTATTTTATTCTTGATTTCTACCTTCTGGAAAACATACACTGAATGGTTTTAATCCTTTGAAATTTTTTTGAAGCTTGTTCTGTGACATAGCATGGGGTAATTTTTAGTAAACAAAATTTATTTTACAAAAGAATGTGGATTCTTTTGTTGCTGGGGGAAGTGTCTTGTATTTGTGAAATAAATCAAGTTGTTGATTGTGTCCTTCAAATGTTCTATATCCTTACTGATTTTACCTTGTGTTTTTTTTCCCCCATCAGTCACTGAGGAAGGTATGCCAGAGTCCCTCACTATGAATGTAGATTTTTCTGGGGCTTTTTTTCCATTTCATTTTGTCAAATTCTGTTTTGTATATTTTAACATGTTTTGGCTATATATTGAATTGGTTTTGGGGAAGGGAAGGAGTCATGACCCTGTGGAAGTGCAGTATCCTATTGTCTTTAAAATGGAATTAGGATCCGGGTTCAACTTTCAGTTCAGGATCTTGCTCAGAGTCAGACACTGCTGCTGAGAGGTGGGGTGTGGTGAGAAAAATCAGGACACAGCTACAGAGATGTTCATGGAGTGTTCAGATCCAGGGCTCTCATCGGGTTCCTGCAGATCCTCAATATAGACCACCTATAGGAGACGGGGAGCAGCAGCTCCTTGAAGGAAACACGGATAGGTCAGCCCTGGAGCTATTAGTTCAGGAGGTAGGAGATCCCCATATCTGCACAGAGAAGACCTGAGAAGATGTTGTCCTCCCATGTATATCCCAGAACCCTGTGGAGGGCCTCCCTCAGGGGCAGGGACAGGATCAGTCGTTGGCCTCATTAATTGTCCAGTATAAGTTCTACAAACTTAGCATCTGTGGGCGTTATCACCAGCTCTTCCCTGCGCCCCTGCGCTTGAGCCCCTTGGCAATTGCTTTTGCCACTGCATGATTTCTGTTCCTCATCTCCAGATGTGTCCTGTCATTCAAGAAATCTCTGGACTTTTGAAATCCTCCCTGGTTCCAAGCTCCTTTTTCCTCTTTTGCTTTCTGAACACTTCTCATCATTTTACCTGGAAGTGTCACTGTCTCCATTTTTTGTTTCTGAGTTTTCTCTCATTCTTGGATCTGTAGCCGCAGGGCCTCACCCAGGACCTGCAAAGAGCAGACACCTCGTCTGAGCTGCTCTAATCGTGGTGCGTAAGGATGTCTTCTTGTAGCCTCTGCACTTTTTTGAGACATCACATTCTTCCTTCAGCTTGAAACTTTGCAACCCTGACATGAACTTTGTAGTCTCTAATCTCATCTTTATTTAATGCGAGGTTTGCAGATCCCTCTCCAAGTAAGGATCTTGAAGTAACAGCAAAGCCCATCTCCTGTAAGATTTTTTTTGGTTATCTTTGTAAAGCTTGACCTTGAATCCTTCTGAGGATCTCTCATAATAATGCAGGATTTGGAAAAGCTGTATAAACCCATCCACTGTAAGATAAAATACATTTGTATTCCTATCTTCCTCAACCTGAAACCATCTTGATTCTCCCTTTCTCTTAGCTCCCCTCTTTGGGGATCTGTGGGTTTGGGGTTTTTCTTTGCAGGAGTTCCTCCACATCCTTAGCATCGATACCTTGGACACTTGCAGGAGAGCTAGACGTGTCATCATTAGAGAAGCCATAAGTGGCCTGATGTGTAGCAATCTAACCTCCCGTGACCTTAGGGAGTGAAGGCTCCTTATCCAGATCCCAGTGATAGGTGGTGTCAGCTGGCTTGCAAACTGAAAGCTTCCATTTTTCCACCGGGATCTTGGCGTCTCCGTATAATTCTTGCATTCACAACTGCTCGTGAAACTCCCCCTTCCCATCCACGTGGTTGCCACTCATGTTTTCCACCTGGTGCAGGGGCAGGGTCCAAGTGAGCGAAGAGGCTGTTCTGCCAGGTCTGGGAGCCACCGCCAAGTGTAGGTGGGGCAGCTACCCAGATTCTGTCCCAAACGTTTAACACACGAAGTCATTTAACGATCACGGCAGGCACTGTGAGGCAGGTACTGTTGTCACCTCCATTTTATGGAAGAGGAAATGGAGGCCCAGAGACCTTGTCCAAGGCTAATAGACAGCTGGAACATGACAAGGCTGGGATTTGAATGCGGGCGGCTCTGCTCTAGAGGCCACATCCTTATTATTTTTTTAAGTCTGTTTATTTAATTTTGAGTCCCCTCTACACCCAACGTGGGGCTCGAACTCACGACCCCGAGATCAAGAGTCGCACGCTCTTCAGACTAAACCAGCCAGGCGCCCCTAGAGGCCACATCCTTAATCATTTTTTTATAGCTTCCAAGAGACTAAATGAAATCCAGCCTGCCTCCCCTCCTATATCTGTTTTGATCCTTTGCTAGTGGAAATGTAAATGCCCTAGCCCACCGACTCTACTGCATTGTCGTCCCCAGACCCTCTGTACTCTGGTCCTTAACCGGCCCTCCACTTGCCCCCTCCCTAAGCTACCCTCATGCCCTCGAATAAACTGCAGACCTCCTCACACCCTTAACTGCTCCTTCACTTCCCGGCTTTCACTGAAATGGAACTCTCCCCTGGGGGCACTACCTCCTCTGCAGTCCTCTGAAATGAGAGCTGTTTGTTTTCTTACAGAGGAGGGTGCTTTCCTTGCTCCAGATTGCTGCCTCCAGACTACACCTCCTCCGGTCCCCAGTATTGAGTTGTTTGGCCATTAGGCTAAATTGCCTTCTTCCTTCCTCTTAGCCACCGTCTGCCACCTGCCAGAAGTCCTTGCCTCTCTCGGAGAGGCGGACTGTGTCTTCCTCTCTCGTCCACACGGAGGCCTCTCAACAATTTGGTGACTTCATCCCAGGACCTTCTGCACTCCAAGCCAGCCAGCTTGGCCACCCCCTGGACTTTGTCCTCTGAAGCCCCCCCTCTTTGAGAATCCCTCATTCAAGCAGCCTGCCTGCCTCAGCACCATCTCTGAACCTTCCACCCATCACTCTGTTGACCCCCTCACCACCCTTTTTCAGTCTCCCGGTACCTCGAGGGTGGTGATATTTCCCTTCTTCCAACCCATCAGCCCCTCCTACCCAGTGTCAGCTGCGTGGCTTGTTCATTTCAACAACTGCCTTGACAGTGTCCCAGACTTCCTTGCCCCTCCATCCTTTCACCCTATCTGGCCGAGTGCTCCCCCTAGATGAGCTCAGTGATCTGTTTCCTTCAGGATTTTACTCTGAGAGACAAAAAGCGTTGGAGGAAGTCTCCACTCCAGGAAATAGTTACCGCTCCTTATTCATGGCCACCAACCCTAAAAGAGGCCCCAGAATTCCTTAGTGACCCAACCACATCATGCTGGTCAGTTGTTACTTTAAGCTCCCTCATCTTGGAACCTCTGAAGCTCTTCTCTCTGTCTCACCTCACTCTCAGTTGATGATCTCACTTATGTCACAGAGGAAACTGAAGCCCTCAGAGGTGAACTCCCTCAACCCCTGGTGACCAAATTTACACCACCTCCGTGTTCCTCTCGTTAGAGCAACAGTTCTCCAATTTTGTGTGTGCCAGGAGTTCCTGGAGCATGTGTTAAACTATGTGTTTCCAATTCATTAGTTTGGGTGGGAGGGCTAGAATTTTCATCTGTAACTAGTTCCCAGATGATGATTGTTGCTTGCTGCTGGCCTAGGGCCCTCACTTTGAGAACCACTTGAGTAGAGGGGGCTGCCTTTCTCCCATCCGAGGCCAGTCTCTCTACGGTGTTCTGCAGCCCCTTTCCCTTCCTAAATCTTCAGCCTCTCACTTTGAAGAAACCAAACCACTCCTCCACCTTCCCTCTTCCCACTGTTCCCTGCAGCTCTTTTATTTTTAATTTTTAATTTTTTTAACGTTTACTTATTATTGAGAGACAGAGCATGAGCATGAGAGGGACAGAGAGAGGAGGAGACCCAGAATCCGAAGCAGGCTCCAGGCTCTGAGCTGTCAGCACAGAGCCCGACGCCAGGCTTGAACTCGCAAACTGCGAGATCATGACCTGAGCCAAAGTCGGACTGAGCCACCCAGGAGCCCCCCACTTTGTCTTTTAATTTTTAAATGTTTATTTATTTTTGAGAGAGAGAGAGTGTGTGTGAGTGTGTGTGTGTGTGTGTGTGTGTGAGCAGGGCAGAGAGAGAGGGGGACAGAAGATCCAAAGTGGGCTAGGCGCTGACAGCAACAAGCCTGATATGGAGCTCGAACTCACGAACCATGACATCATGACCTGAGCCAAAGTCGGATGTTCAACCGGCTAAGCCGCCCAGACACCCCTGTTTCCTGCACCTCTCCTTCTCCTGCCTGACTCTCACACACAGCGTTGTGTGTGCCTTGATTGCATACTGGTTTGGAAAAATACATAAACCTGGGTGAAATTTGAGTATATTTTGCATTATCAGATGGTATTAGGGACCGATGGTTATTCTCTTACTGTAACGATGGCATTGTGGTTACGTAGGAGAAAGTCCCCGTATGCTGAAGTATTATATTAAAGTGTGAAACATCGTGATTTCCTGGATTTTCACCTGGTTCAAGAATATATATAAATGTGTAAATATCTGTATGTATGTATAAATGGTGATTGTTAAGTCTAAGTAAAGCTGCAGATGCACAAATGATAATTGTGCTATAGTTTCAACTTTTCTGTACGTTTGCAACTTGTCATGATAAAAAGTTGGGGAAAAATCCCTTATTCCTTCACTTCCACTCACTCTTCAGCCCTTTCAGGTGGGCATCCAGCTGTCCTGTGCCGCTCAACTGCTTTTGCCATTGGCTTTCTGTCATTAAATCCATTTTTTTTTAGTTTTTCCCTGCTTGAACTCCCACCGGTAGTCAACTGTGTTGACCAAGTCTTTCTTGAAACGCTTTGGCTTCCAGGACTGAGCACTCTTCTGGCCTTCTTCCTCTCCCTCTGGCTACTCCTTGCTTCTTTGTGGGCTTATCCTTTGCTGTCTGACCGTGCTGGGGTTCGTCAAGGGCAGTGAGTCCCAAACCCTTCTTCTTCTCATGCTACACTCTCCCTCCAGGGGACCCATCACACCTGACCCATGGCTTCAGCTGCTATTAGCTGATCGCTCTCAAATCTGTGTCTTTCCTCCGATCCCCAGACTTCTGTATCTGGCTGCGAACATGGCATCCCTACGTGGATGTCTCAAAGATACCCCAAACTTAACATATTCGAAACTGAACCATGGTCTCCCCCCACCAACAGTATCATCATTAAATCTGGACCACGAGGTCCTTGCCCTGGCTCACGTACTTTAGGGGGACTCACTTACCACGTACAACACTTATTAAATGACACCCAGGCACTTGGGATCTGGCCTTCAGTGCTGGCACAGCACAACCTGCAACTCTGAACGTGCGCTCTTATAATTAACACTGTCTGGGCCCCAGGGAGAGGCTTCTGCAATCTCTTGCCCTGTATCCTGGAAACAAAAGGTGACTACAATGAATTCTGTGAAAGTTTAGGCTGTGCCTCTGCCAGATTCGGAGGTGTGTCGGGAGGATTTAAGTGTTGGAAGCACTTAGACAAGAGCAAATGCAACTTAATTAATTCGTCAAATAGTACCCCTCGGGGCACCTGGTGGCTCAGTCGGTTAAGTATCCCAGTTCGGTTCAGGTCACGATCTCATGGTTCGTGGGTTCGAGTCCCACATGGGGTTCTGTGCTGACGGCTCGGAGCCTGCTTCAGATTTTCTCTCTCTCTCTCTCTCTCTCTCTCTCTCTCTCTCTGTCTCTCTCTCTCTCTCCCCCTCCCCTGCGCGCACTCTCTGTCTCAAAAATAAATAACATTAAAAAATATTACCTCTCACGTAGCATAATAAAGTATCATTTCCCAGTAGTGTTGAATGTCCATTTTTCTGCTTCTCTTTGTGTTCTGGAGGTATCGATGTATGATCTACGCGGTGCTGCATTCCCAATAGTTGCAAATGACAATTGAGGAACATCTTGCAATTTTATTTTTTTTATTTTTTATTAAAAAAAATTTTTTTTCAACGTTTTTTATTTATTTTTGGGACAGAGAGAGACAGAGCATGAACGGGGGAGGGGCAGAGAGAGAGGGAGACACAGAATCGGAAACAGGCTCCAGGCTCCGAGCCATCAGCCCGGAGCCTGACGCGGGGCTCGAACTCACGGACCGCGAGATCGTGACCTGGCTGAAGTCGGACGCTTAACCGACTGCGCCACCCAGGCGCCCCATCTCGCAATTTTAAATGATTATTATTACTGTTAAATGTGTCTGCATGTAGGTCTAGACATAACTTTTGTGAAGTATGATATTGATTTTCTATTTGGTAAGTGGATGAACATTGAATACTGGATTATGAATAGTTTGATTTCTATAAAAATATGTAATAAGGATTTTTAAAGTCAGCAAAAAAGCTTTATTTGAATTAGTTTGGTTTAGCATATTAATACTTATGAGTTATAATTTTAATGTTACCCTTTTCAATACATAATTTTGAATATTTTAGAAGAAAATAACTTTTATGACATCTACTACAATGATTTTAGGGGCCACCTGGGTAGGTCAGTTGTTAAGCGTCTGACTCTTGATTTCGGCTCTCATGATCTCACAGTTCCTGGGATCGAATCCCACGTGTGGCTTGCGCTAACAGTGTGGCGCTTGCTTGGGATTCTCTCTCTCCCCCCTCTCTCTCTACCCCTCCCCTGCTTGCATTCTCTCCCTCTCAAAATAAATAAATAAATAAATTCAAGGGTTTTTTTTTTACATTTACATTTACATATTTTGGTAAAAATACATTTAATTTTTTTAAACATTGGCTATACTATACTATATAATTTTTAGTTTTTCAAATGTTGATTTATCATTTATTTTGAGAGAGAGAGATAGAGAATAAGCAGGGGAGGGGCAGAGAGAGAGGGAGACAGAATCTCAAGCAGACTCTGCCCCATCAGCACGGAGCCCAGTGCGGGGCCTGAATTCACAGATCGTGAGATCATGACCTGACCCCAAATCAAGAGTCAGATGCTTAACCGACTGAGCCACCCAGATGCCCCTATTTTATTGTCTAATTATATAAATCAGTGAGAATGAGCACGCACTCAAATCATGATAGAAGTAGAAACTATGAATGTGGAGCTCAAAGAAAAATGGGGGATCTTCAAATAACAATCTACTGAAATTTTCAAAAACTGAGAAAAGCGTACAAATGGAGGCCACATGTATCTTCATTGTTTTGACCCATAACTAAACCGATAAAGAATATGAAGTTGTGTGAATTTTATCTGTTCAAGTTGTAGATTTCATGAAGTCATTTTCTCGCTCATTTTTTATCAAATCCACAAGCTGAACGGGGAGATTAAATCCCTGCAACTTCATATTCCTTATTTGTAGTCTGTACGCAGACCCCTCAAATGTCTGGGGTTCTCTCTCTTTCCCTCAGAAGACTTGCTCCCCAGGAACCCAGGCATCACTGGTTGCAGGCAACAGTTTCGTCTAAGGTTGCAATCAACCGCCAGTACCAGCTCCCAGACATGGAGTCACTTCTAGCACAGTCCCCAGACATTGTAGGGCAGAGACAGCTGGCCCCACCTGTGCCCTGCCCACATTCCTAACTGCAGAATCCATGGGATAAAGTATGGTTATTGCTGTTGTAAGCCACTAAGATTTGAGTACTTTGTTAAACAACATGGATAAGTCATACAACCTCCTCAATTCACTGTAGTCCCTTTCCCTCCCTCCCTCCCTCCCATTGAACCTGCTCTCACTAGGGTAACACAGTTAGATCTTCTTTTTGCCACATCCAATGGAAATTTTTCTTTTAAAATTTTTTTTGATGTTTATTTATTTTTGAGAGAGAGAGAGAGAGCCAGGGAGGGGCAGAGAGAGGGGAGACAGAATCCCAGCTGTCAGCACAGAGCCTGATGCGGGGCTCAAACTCACAAACCTCGAGATCATGACCTGAGCCAAAGTCAGGTGCTTAACTGACTGAGCCACCCAGATGCCCCTAATGGACATTTTTCATCTTTGCTTTGCTTTTCTTCCCAGGAGCATTTGACCTTGCTGACTGCCCTTTGAAGTTCTTTTCTCTGCTGGCTTTTGTGAAACCACTCTCTTTCTCTCTCTCCCTCTCATCTGGCCTCCTACCTCTCTGCCTAGTCTTTCTCAGGCTACTTTCAAGAGTCATGACTTGGTCCAGGCTCCCTTCTCTCCTCATCTGTACACTTATCTTAGTCACCCATCGCTATGCTGGTGACTCTGCAATGTGTATTTTTAGCCCAGATTGCTCCCTTGACCTTCACTCCCCGGTATCTGTCTCATGAATCTCTCCAACTGAATGTCCCCAGTTGCTTAAAATTAATGTTTCAATTTAAACTTATTGAGCAAGCACCAAATATTCATTAATTTGAAACTTGTCTCTTCTCCCAAACCCACTCCTTCTTCATTATCCCTGGTTTCAGTAGACAGAATCACCAACCACACAGTTGCCCAAGCCAGAAACCTGGAAGGATCCCCAGATCACACTCTTTTTTGCCTTCCCCACCCCACCTCCCATTCTAATAAGCAAGTCCTAGCGATTTTACTGTCTAGCTCATCACCATATCATTATGTTAGCAACCCTGCTGCCACTCCCTGCCTACCTACCTCTGGCCTTTCTCCAGCTCCGGGCACCATATGTTCACCGTCTTCATGGGTGAATCACAAACGCTCCCTGGGCTTTGCAGTCTCTGCTCAGGACCTCCCCTGGTCGTTCTTGACTTACTGCCCTAATCTTGCTTCTTTCCAGCTCCTAACTCTCAGCCCTAGGGCTCCAACCTAAATCTCATCTCTGGACTTTTGGATTCCAGGGTCTGACTCAGTTTCCCCTACTGGGTTGTGACTCTAGTGCTCTATGTGCTTCAAAGACAGTCTTCATCCTAGTTCTGCCCCTGAACCCGACTCCCAATCTTAGCCACTTGGCCAGCCGCAGGTGGCCTGTGCTAGTCCCCACGAGGAGGGAAGGCAGCACTGCTCAGGGGCCCCCGCCCCGCCCAGGCCTTTGAAGATGTCTCCTTACTGGTCCTCTGACTTCTAGTTTGCCAGTCCCTCTTTGGCCCAAGCTCCTCCCAGCTTCTGACGTGAAGACCAGAACCTCTCACTCTCCTACTCAGTTCCTTAGTGGCTGCCCCTCCCCTTCAGGTAAAATACTCGACTTGTTCACTTTGCACGCAAGGCCCTTCAGGATCTGACTTCCTCTGTGAAACCGTAATGTCCTCACAATATGGTGGAAAGGTTTTACAGGTTTTAAAGGTTTTACAGGTTTTACAGAGTGGCTTTAAACCTCGGCTCTGCCATTTCTTGGCTCTGTGATATTTGGCAAGTTACTCTGGATTGCAACCTTCTCCTGTACAAAATGAGACAGGGATGTTGTAAAGGTTCATGATTTATAGGATTTTGTGAATCATCTGTCACTGTGCCTGGCACATAGTAAGTGGTCAATAAATGTTAAGGATTGTTGTCTCTCTTCCCTCCCATCTTTGTACTTTGTGCTTCAATCACAACACTGACTTACTAGGGATTCTTAATTATGTCCTACTTTTCATTGTCCATGCTGTGTGCATGCTTCTTCCTCTATCTGGAAAGTTTACTACATACTGTCCACTCCCCCTCCACACACACACACAAAAGCCAACACATGCCTTTTTTCAAGAATGAGCTCAACTCTCAAATACTATGAAGCCATCTTTGATTCTTCTAGGTAGAATGAGACCTCTTTTTTCTTTTTTTTTCCTTTCCTCTTATTTTATTTATTATTTATTATTTTTAAAGTTTATTTATTTATTTTTTAGAGAGAGAGTGCGGGAGGGGCAAAGAGAAAGAGGGTGAGAGAGACTCCCAAGCAGGCTCTGCCCCATCAGCACAGAGCCCGATGCACGGCTCGAACCCATGAACTGTGAGATCATGACCTGAGTTGAAACCAAGAGTCAGATGCTCAACAGACTGAGCCACCCAGGTGCCCTGAGACCTCTGTTTTCTAATGCTGCCTGTTTGGGTTATCTATTGCTGCTCAACAAGCCACCCTAATATGTAGCGTGTTGGCAGAAATGCATTGCATCTCACAATTCTGCGGTTGACTGGGCAGTTCTGCTTCAGTTAGTGTCCGCTGGGATGGTGGGGTAGTTGGAGGTTTCAAAAGAGCCTCAATCATTTGGCAAGCAGTTGACACTGGCTGCCAGCTGGGGCTCAGCCACTGCCAGCATCTGTGGACCTTGGTTCTGCTTCCTGTGGGTCTCTCAGTGGGCTGCTTGGGCTTCCTCACAGCATGGTGACTGGGGTCCAAGGAGGCATGTTCCAAGTGGCAAAAGTGGAAGCTGCAGATCTCATAAGGCCCGACCTCAGAAGTTACACATTCACTCCCGCCACATTCTGTTGGCCAGAACAGGTCACAAGGCCAAGCCAGATACAAGGGAAGGGGAGACAGACTATACATCTTAATGGGAGGAGTCACAAAGAATCTGCTGCCATCTTCAACCCCCCCCCCCCCCCCCCCCACTCCCATGGCACTCTGTCACTCACCTTTATTGTAGCTCTAATTACACTGTAGTTTTAAGACCCGCTCATGCATCTGTCTCTGTGCCAGCCTCCGTCTCACGGCTCAGAAACTGACAACCCACTCAAGTATTTCATTTGGTTCACAATGTGCTTTTATTATTCTTTTGAATAAATTATAACACTTAAAAATTGAGAAATTTTACAGGAAAATTGGGATTTATAGCTATGATTTAATAAAAAAAAAAAAAGCTTTAAATGTGGTAATGCTGGCTCCGAATTCCTTCATGGCAGCACCTGACCAGGAGCTCCTGCCTCCCCAGATAACCTTACCCTGGCACTTGGCACATTACCTGCCTGGCCTTCACAGAAATGGGAGTTTGCAGTCCTTAATTTAGGTCCTTGAAGGCAGCGTTTGGGTCATCTTAGATACTGGGCACTTTCATTGCCAAGTGAGGTTCTTATGAGATTTTAAAACTTGAGATTAAAAAAGAAATTATATGCAGCTGGAGGTGATACTTAAGAACACTAACATCATCGTCGTCAATAAGAACAAACTTCTAGAGTACTTAGTCTAAGTTAGGGAATGTTCCAAGCACTTGCCAGTAACTTAACATTCTCTGCAATGTCAGAAGGCAGGCACTTTTAATATGTGCATCTTATAGATGAGGAAACTGAGGCATATAGCAATGAAGCAACTTGCCTAAGACAAGCAGGTATAAACAGGAGGAGTGAGACTTCACATGGAGGAGAGAGAGAACAGGTAGGGGCAATAAATCTCTCCGCATACATAGCCATCAGCATTGGAGTCTTGCAAGGAGATGAACAACCAACCTTCGGGACGCCCGGCTGGCTCAGTCCCTTGCCTCTCTTGATCTCAGGGGCATGAGTTCAAGCCCCATGTTGGGTGTGTTGATTACTTAAATAAATAAATAAACAACTAACTTTCATTTAGCCCTTTTATTAGCTCATTTAATCATTACAACAACAACCCAATTCAGCAAATCTTCACTTTGGCATCACCGCTTTGCTTCACATCTTTTCCTGAATAATAATAATAAAGAGCATTACAGTTACAGCTAAAGCCCATCCCATTCCTTCCCTTTTCTTGGTGGTGATCACCATTCTATTGGAATTATTCCCATGCACATTTTGTACTATTTACAGATACGTTTGTTTTCCTAACGGTGTATCATTGTTTTGTGTCTTTAAAAACCTACATAGATAACATACATCACCCATTTTTGCAACTTTCTTTTGCTCATTATATTGGTGAATATAGCTATAATTCATATTTTAAGTACTGTGTAGTAGTCCATTGTAAGAATAAACTATATTTATCTATTCCCTTGCTTTAAGGACAGTTAAGTTCTTACCACTTTTTCTTGACAATCAAATCATACTGCAATGCCCATACTTACTCTTGTCTCCTTGTGCACATGTAGAAATGTTTTTCTGAAGAACACATCTCAAAGCAAGCTTGCTGGGTATTAGGGTATGTGTGTTTTCAGCATTAAGTATGTTGACTCTTGAACAACATGGGTTTTAACTGTGTAGGTCCACTTATGTGCAGATTTTTTTATATTACGGTACTATAAATGTATTTTCTCTTCCTTGTGATTTTCTTAATAACATTTTCTTTTCTCTGGCTTACTTTATTGTAAGAATACATATACAAAACATGCATTAACTGACTGTGTTATCAGTAAGGCTTCCAGTCAACAGTAGGCTATTATCAGTAGTAGTTAAATTTGGGGGATTCAAAAGTTATATGCAGATTTTCCACTGCACAGTGGATCAGCAAACCTAACCCCGCATTATTCAAAGGTCAACTGTAACCTTCAAATTTGTCATAGCTGTTTACACTTTCAAGCAGAATGTGGGAGTTCCTATGGTCCCACATTTTTGTCAGTCTTTGGTGTTATCAGAGTTATTTTAATTTTGCTGAGTTAGTGTGTGTAAAATAGTATCTCATGGTTTTGATTTGCATTTGTTCATTACTAATGAAGTTGAGCGTCTTTTCATCTATTTATTGGATGACTTGCCTATTCATAGCTTTTGCTCATTTTCTCCTGCCTTGTCCTTTTCTTATTGATGTGCAAAAGTTCTTTATAAATCCTGGGTACCAAACCTTCATTGATTATATAGGTTGTAAATATTCTCCAAGTCTGCAGCTTATATTTTTTATTTTTTTGTGATGTCTCTAACCTTATAGAAGTTTAAAAATGTTTTAAAGATATAGTCATACGTGTCCACATTTCCTTTTATTGTTTGTGCTCTTTGTATCTTGTTTAAGAAATCTTTCCCTACTCTGATACCATCAATATATTACCTTACAGGTTTTTTGAACAGTTTAAAATTTTGTTTTTCACATATTTAAGCCACCTGAAATTTATTTTGGGGTATGTTGTAATGTAGGGATCTATTTTTTTCTATGTGGGTAGCCAATTACCCCGAGACAATTTAACAGACAGTCCATCCTTTTCCACCGATCGTACATCACTTTTGTCATATGCCAAGTTCACATGTCTTTAAAGGTCTAATTCCAAGAAGTTCTAGTCTGTAACAGTGGTCTAGTTATTTGCCCATGTGCCAGGACTACACTGCTTTAATCACTCTGGTTTTATAGTAAAGTTGTGATATGTGGTAAGGCTAGCACCCTAGTATTCTTCCACTTCAAACTTGTATTGGCTTTTCTTGGCCATTTACTTCTTTATAAAAATGTTAAGAACAGTTTGTCAAGTTCCGTAAAATATATTGGTGGGGTTTTGATTAGAATTATACTGAAATTTGTATATTTGAGAAAAGTTGCCAACTTTATATTGAATTTGCCTCTTCTTGAGCATGGAATATCTCTCTGTCATTTTTTGTCTTCTTTTCAAAATGTTCTCCAATCAGGTTTTATCATTTTCTCCATAAAAATCATGTTGTATTTACTTCTAAGTATTCTATAGTCTTCATTGTTATTACAAATGACATTTTCTCTCTTTTAAAAAAATTGATTTATTTTGAGACAACTTGCGAGTGCCGAGTGGGGGAGGGGCAGAGAGAGAGGGAGAGAGAGAGAATTCCAGGCAGACTCCCACTGCCAGAGTGGAGCCCAACACATGGCTCGAACTCACGAAATCATAACCTGAGCTGAAACCAAGAGCCAGAGGCTTAACTGGCTGAGCCAAGCAGGTGTCCCCAAATGGCAATTTTTAAAAACAAAATCTTCTATTTGTTGTTGTAATATAGGCATATTGATATTTGCATATTAATCTCGTCCCCAGAAAGGGGTGTATTAGTTCTAATTATTTGTGGGTTTTCATAAATTTTCTTTGTCACTAATCAAGTATCTATGTGTAGTGATGGCTTTCTTTCTTTGTTTTCTTATTGTGCCAGGTCAGACTCCCTAGAACAAGTTGAATACAAACAGTAAAAAGCAGTATCCTTGTCTTGACTTTGGAAGTTATTTTCTCATCTTAGTTAACTGGATTTTTTTAAAAAAATAATGAATTAGTGTTAAACTTCATCCAGTGTGTTCTCTGAAGCTACTGTGGCAATCATTTTTTCCTATTTATTTATTTATTATAAAGTTTATTTATTTTGGGAGAGACAGAGAGAGTACGAGCTGGGGAGGAGCAGGGTAGAGGGAGAATTGCAGGCAGGTTTCTTACTCTCAGCGCAAAGCCCACGCAGGGCTCAAACACATGAAACTGTGAGATCATGACCTGAGTGGAAATCAAGAGTTGGATGCTTAACTGACTCTTGAGCTGATTCTTTTTTAAAAAATTTTTTAAACATTTATTTATTTTTGAGAGAGAGAGAGAGACAGAACGTGAGCAGGGGAGGAGCAGAGAGAGAGAGAGAGGGACACAGATCTGAAGCAGGCTCCAGGCTCTGAGCTGTCAGCACAGAGCCTGATGTGGGGCTTGAACTCACGAACCCTGAGATCATGACCTGAGCCAAAGTTGGGACGCTCAACAGACTGAGCCACCCAGGTGCCCCACTTGAGCTGATTCTTAACTGACTCTTGAACCACCCAGGTGCTCCCATTTTTTTCCTTTTACTACATCCAGTTGTAAATTTCTTTCTTTGTTTCTTTGTTTCTTTGTTTCTTTCTTTCATTTTTCATTAATAGATTTTTAAAGTACACCATCCCTGTGTTCCTGCAATAAACCCTTCTTGGTCTCACACACACACACACACACACGCACACACACTTGCACGGATTCTGCCAGATTCAGTTTGCTAATATTTTATCTAGGATTTTAATTTTGTAAGTGTGACTGTCCCTCTTTCTCCATCGTCTGGGACAGACGTATTATAAATAAACAAATGGTGGGGCGCCTGGGTGGCGCAGTCCGTTAAGCGTCCGACTTCAGCCAGGTCACGATCTCGCGGTCCGTGAGTTCGAGCCCCGCGTCAGGCTCTGGACTGATGGCTCGGAGCCTGGAGCCTGTTTCCGATTCTGTGTCTCCCTCTCTCTCTGCCCCTCCCCCGTTCATGCTCTGTCTCTTTCTGTCCCAAAAATAAAAATAATAATAATAATAATAAGATTCTTAAAAAAAAAAAATAAAAATAAAAAAAAATAAATAAACAAATGGTTTGTAAGAGTTGGCAAAATAGGGATGTCTGGGTGGCTCAGTCTGTAGAGCTTGTGATTCTTGATTTCAAGATCGTGAGTTTCACATTAGGCGTAGAGTTTACTTTAAAAAAAAAGAGTTGGCAGAATAATACATCTGTAAAATGTGTGTGTGTATTTTAACTTCTCATTCAATTTATTAGAATTTATAGATCTGTTCAGGTTTTCTGTTTCTTCTGAGTCAGCTTTGGCCGCTGTTCATCTAATTTCCCTACCTCTTCAGGACCAAAACCTCCTCTCCCATCCTTGGGTGGCTGGTAAAACATTTCTAAGTTAATAGAACCAATTCTCTCCCAGTCCCCTTCTAGCAACCATGGTCAGCTTATCCTCTGGCTTTCAGTTTTCTCTTCGTTTCTAGAACTTGGGATTTTATTTTTCTTTTGAAAACTCAGTCATGTTTACTTTCCCCCCATATTTTATCCAGTATTTCTAGGTGATGGTACATTTAGATTTTTAATTCCTCCATCTTGCTTGATTCTGTTCTCATTTTATAGATAACAAAGCTTGGGTTCAGAGTGGTTCAATAGCCTGAGAAAGGCCACACCACTAATACTTTTGAACACAGTACGGTTCTGAATCCTGGGCTGTTGCCACATTATTCCATGCTGCTTTCTGCAGTCAGTGAGGCAAGACCAGAAAAGGGGATTACCAAGTTAAAAGGAAAGGGTCTCATGGGCAAGACGGAGGAGGCCTGGGATGAAGCCGGGACTGTGGGGATGAACGATGCCAGGAAGTATGGAGGAAGTGATGGTGTTAAGAAAATGGCATATGGGACTCCCGGGCTGCATTGCTGGAGGGAGAATCGTGGCCTCAAACAATCCTCTCTGAGATTCTGAAATACGTAGCCCCCTACTCCAGATCCTGGCACGCAGGCATCCATTAAACCAATATTTCAACTCAATATTTATGGAGTGTCCAGTTCGAGGTCCCCTGCATATGACAAGAGCGAGCGTCTGCAGACATGATCCCTGCCCTCAGAGCACTTCCATCTTCCAGGGAGACAGACACCCATCAAATAATGAACAAACACGGAACTGCGACTATGCCAAGTGCCTCAGAGGAAAGGTACAGCTTGGTGTGGGGGCTCAGAAGAGGGGGATTTGACCCAGGAAGGAAGGTCAGGGTAGTTTTCCTGAGGATGTGGCAGAGGAGCTGAGATCTGAGGAGTGAAGAGGAGCTAGCTAAAGAGAAACGGGAGGAAGAGCCTTTCAGGCCTGAGGGCCTAGCCTGCACAAAGGCTGTCGGCGGGAGGAAGTGCAAAGCGGACAGGAAGTGGAGCCTTCAGACTGAGTGGAAATGTGGTGGGAGAGGAGTCCAGAAAGGCCCGCAGGATCACAGTAGGCAGGGCCTTCGAGGCCAGGTGAAGGACTTGTGTCTTTAACCTAAAATCAATGGGAAAGCACTGAATGGGTTTAAGCGGGGTGCCCGAAACAATCGGATTTGCATTTCAAAAAGGCCTGACTCAGGTATGCGGGCTTGTATTCGCGAAGGCCATTCCCAGCCTCTCCAGCTATTGCCGTGATTCAGAGGAGAGCCAGAAGGTCCAGATAGTGGCTGGAACAGGGAGGTGGAAGGATGGACAAGAAGGGACAGACTTGAGACATATTTTAACGGATACAACTGATCAGACTAGAGGTGGATTCAGTATTGACATGCTCGCCATGTACACCTCTACGTCAAATTTTTCAAAGGCAGGGGCCACATCATAGGATGCCTGTTTGTAAGACCCAGGTCCCAGAACAGCCCCTGACAGGTGGTGTGGACTCAGTACACACTTCCTGAAAAGGTGAAACTGACCAGCAGTCCCCCAAGTGATCCTTTTGCCTCTAAAGGTTCTTTCCTTGCTTCTTTTATGTGTCAATAATCAGCCTCTCTGACACACCATGGGGAGAAATCTGCCAAATTCTAAAGGGTACACTTAGGGGGGAGTTAACCCAAGAACTAAGGTCTACCTTTTCCTTTAATGTGAATGGTAACACTAAACTTACTGCAAGTGTTGCCCAAGGCAGCAACTCCCCCAACAGAACCTTCTAAAAGGATGAATGGTAGGGGTGCCTGGGTGGCTCAGTCAAGTGTCCGACTTCGGCTCAGGTCACGATCTCACGGTTCGTGAGTTTGAGCCTCGAATCAATAGCTCGAGCTGATAGCTCAGAGGCTGGAGCCTGCGTCAGTTTCTGTGTCTCTCCCTCTCTTTCTGCCCCTTCCCCGCTCACGCTGTTTGGCATGCTCTCTCTCATGAATGAACATAAATAAATGAAAAAAAAAAATAAAAATAAATAAATAAATAGGTGAATGACAAATAAATAATAACAGCACCCTCCTCAGTGCCAGGCTGGGGCCAGAAGCACCATGTGGAGGGGATGCTTCCCAGCGTTCCCAGCACAAGAAGCAGCTTCCCAGCACAAGAAGAGGACATGAAGAAAACAATTTCATGAAAGAAGTAGAGATAACAGGACAGGAAGTGCTTGTGTTGGGGCTTGACAACACTGGTGGTGAAGGCACACACTGAAGAAGATGTCCTTGAGACACTTGTACCTGAAGGAGTTCTAAGTTTTTCTGCACTCAGACACACGACCTGCCACGGTTTGGGGACTGAGAAGCCTGGGCGAGGAAAAAGGGGGGAGGTGGATGCGTAACAGAGAGAAAGAGAGAAAGAGAGAGAGAGAGAGAGAGAGAGAGGTTTCCCCCCTCACCCCCCACCCCTTCCCCCACCCAAGACTTTCTTCTTCCCTTCTCATTGATCCTGGCTGGCCTGGTCCCACCTCCCCGGTGAAGCCCTTCCTAACCACCCTACAGGCTCCCAGTGATCCCCCTGCTCCAGAGGTATGGAGCCCCTTCGAGGGACATTTGCCGTTCACCCTATAAGGACAAAGCTAACATCTCATGGAGCACCTACAGCAGTGGTTCTTGGCCTTGGTGCACATCAGAATCACATGGAAGGTTTGTTAGAACACAATGGCCCCACCTACAGAGTTTTATGTGTTAGGACCCTCAGTTTAAGTGGCGGGATGAAGATTTCGTCCCAGGTCTCTCCGACTCTAGTAACCTTTCTTTCACTACCTTGCTCCTTTGCATTGTTAGTTACCCTCCTGCATGTATGTTGTTCCTCAACGAAATAGTCCATTGCTTTTTTGTATACTTTGTATCTCTTGCTTTGCCTAATCTATAGATGCAGGCTTAATTGAGAGAGGCTGAAAGATTTGGGGAACTAACCCAGGGAAGCTAGCGGTGCAACAGAATCTGAGCTAACCCCCACCCCACAACACCTCCTTCTCCCAGCACTGGGGAGGGAGAACACCTGGTCAAGTAGGGTAGTTATTCTTTCCTTCCTAGGTGAAGGAGACTTACCTAGGGCAACGGCTTGCTAGGTCTCCCATATGATGTCACCCAAATAAACAGGCACATCTTCAAAGTTCAGTCATGGAGGCAGCAGAGAGGAGACAGGGGTCGAAATGTGAGAAGTGGACAGAAGGGGAGGGTGGGGTGGTGTTGACTGGGGAGCCGGGAAGGGACAGAGGAGCCATAGGAGGGGAGATACATGGGCCAGGGGCCGCTGGCTGTTCCAGAGTTCAGCAAGAGGGCGGGGGAACAGAGACCGAAGAGGCTGCGAGGGAATGAGCAACGTGAGGCTGCGCTGACGCTCCTGGCAGCGCCTGGAACCAGAAGAGAAGCCGCGTTCATTACATACGCATCAACTTCCACCTCGGTATCCTTCCATCCTTCCCGACTCCTCCGCATCTGTTTCTCTCTCTCTTCGAAACTTCAGGAGCAACGCCCACCTCTCCTTCCGCCCCACCCACCGTCCCGGGAGCTCCCCAGCCGCTGGATACCTGCGGTTGGAGAGGAGGGGAGCCAAGATCAGGGGTTCCGGGGAGCGGGCACAGAAAGGGGCTCCTACAAGGGTGAAGTGGGTGTTGTCTATTTCTGCAGGGCGAGAGGGCTCTGGGGGTGAGCTCCAGGCCACCAGGTCTGCGAGACTTGCTGGGGCTCGAGGTGCCCCTCAGTCGGTATTGAAGGTGTTAGGGACCAGGGGAAAAGAGAAATCCCAAGCGTGGGCTGGGATGCCCTCGGGTCTGTGGAACAGATCGAGAGGCTCACTTCTTTGCCAGCGGGGCGGAGAACTGAGCGAGCCGCAGGAATTTGGGGCGGGTCGGGTGGGGGCGCGAAGGGCAACGGAAACAGGAAGTGAGGGGCAGAGAGGCTGAAGGGGGTAGAAGGAGCATCAGTTACTCCTGGGGAGGCCGGTCCTCCTCCCCGACCCCCGCAGTGCCCGAGACCCGGCGCGCAGCCGAGCACCCAGTCCCCCGCCCAGACTTGGGGCCCGGCTCGCTCGCGGAACTCGAGGCCCGGAGCCAGCGATGGCTTCACTTGACGCCCCCACCCCTCAGCTCTGGGCCGCTGCCTGGACAGGCACATAACTACACCTCCCGCGCGGCCCTCCCTCCACTCAGCCCGCGGCTCGGCGGGCACCGGCTCGCTCACTCCTGGGAACTGTAGTCCCCGGTCCTGTCCGCCTTCTTTGGGAGGCGGCCGAGATGTCCAGCTGGGGGGGTTCTGGCAGCGCTCCCCACTTCCCTCCCTCTTGTCTTTCCAGCTATGGAAACTAGCTTCTTGCAGTGAGGAAAAATTATCCTCCTTCCAAACATTACGGTGGGTCCCGTTGGAGTCTACCAACATGCCTTACTCTCTTGAGCCACTTTCCTGCTTTCCCTTTGGTACTTAAATCCTGGATCTCAAGCTGGGCGATTCAGCTTTTAGGGGGCAAGTTTGAGAAGACTTCAGACATCGCTTACCTCTTCACCCTGTCCCTTTCAACTTCATAGGTTGGTCCCCGCTAGTTTCGAACATATTTGCTGATTTGGGGACTCAGAAAAATGGGATTTACATACTGTGAATAACCTTTGACATTTCCTCCCCATTTCCAAGGTTGATTCCACATGATTTCCAGCTTGTCTCCCCAATCTCCCCCCACCCCTTCTAGTACACTCGTGATAAACACACACAGAACTGCAGGTTTCAAAGAGGAAAAGAAGCAAATTTGTTGTTGGTAGGGGAGCATGAAGGGGAGGGTTCTTCACCTTCCCCAACATCTTGTAGAGATGGGAGGTTGAGGGGCAATAGAAAAGGCAGTAGATGGGGGCGCATGCCCCACTCTGTACAATATAGAAGAATCTGATATAGACACTTTGTATAAAAGCCACTTGTCCTCATTTGTGTCCTCTTGCTGACTGGCTGGGCTGGGGGGCACTGGGGAACAAAGAAGCTGGGGTGGTGGGCCAGGACACAGGGACACCCCCTGGTCCCCATCCTCTGGCGTCCCCTTGTGGGGTCACTTTGGATCCTTGGTGGGGGCATAGCAAAGCTCCAGTGGCCGGGACACCTTCCAGAACTTCTCATTCACCAGTTCCAGGGTCAGCGAGCCATTCAGTGTCTACAGAGGGGGTAGAAGAGAGAGGCAGGGTAAGAAAAAGTTGGAGAAGGTGGTAAAGGATATGAATGAGAGGCAGAAAGTGACCAAGGGAGGAAGAAAGAAAAAGGAATAATAAAAAAGGTGGGGTAAAGCAGGGGCATAGGGAGTGAGTAGGAAGAAGATAAGACACAGACGTGAGATGAGAGATGCAGAGGGAGAGAGGAGGGTGGGCTAGTTAGGAGGTCAGGATCCAGGGTCTGTGTGGCCCCAGGCCACCCTCCCAGCCTCCCCCCTCTTATAGCACTGCCCTCAGAGGCTCTCACCGTGAAAGCTCCCCCCCCGGGGGCGATGTAGATGGTGTACTGCTTTTCACTGACACCTTCCAGACTGGGCAAGGCAGGCTCCTCAGGGCCGTCACCTCCTCCGGTACCCCCACCCTCTCCACCACCCCCATCAGGTCCCCCGGCATCAGAGGCGCCCCCTCCAGGCCCTCCTGGCTCCCCGGCTTCTTGCTGCTGCCTCCGCTCAAGGGCAATACGCAGGGCCAAGTACTTGGAAAGATGGTCCACTGTAGCATTCCCAGTTGTCTTCACATACCTGAAGTGGGAAAGAAGGCAGGTTTAGGGGACAGGAAGCCGCAAATGGAAAAGGGAAGTAGGGGATTTTCCAAAAGGGCTTCTGGGTTAGGGTTTCTTTCTGGGTTTGGGTGAAGCCCACTTCTGATGGACATCTGTATGATCTTTTTGATTTCTCAGAGGTCAGGGGAAAGACAGGGCTCTCACCTAGTCTGGCAGTATTCTCCTTTCTCCACGAGCAGGGGGTGGGGCCGGAACACGAGCTCAATTTCTCCGCCTGGCTCCGGGGGACTGGGGGCCCCAGGAGGGCTTGGGGGGCCTAGGGTTCCCCCTCCCAAAGTCCCTCCCCGGTCACCAGAGTCTTCAGAACCGGCGCCCCCACCCACCCCACCGGTGCCACCTCCCCCTGTCCCTACACTGCTCCCCCCCTGCACCCCCGCCACGGGGTCGCTTGGGAGCAGGGCCTGGGGCAGAGTCAGGGGCAGAGTCTGAGCTCACATCCTCTCCATCCCCCTCTCCCTCCCCAGGCTCTCCTTCCCCCCCACTCATCGTGGTGGTCTGATCTGACCCGGGCATCGGCCGCCTCACACGCTGGGCCCTGTAGAAGCAAGTGGTTGAGGTTAGAAAGCACCACAGATAAGGGGTTTAAACTTTCAACTTAAGAGAACAAGAGATCAGGGAAATCTTAATGATGACACCTAATATTTATTAAACACTAACTACACGCCAAACACACTGCTAAGTATTTTGCACTGATCGCCTCACATAGTACAAATCTTAGAAGCAGGTGAATATATTCTATTTATGGTTGAGAAAACTGAGGCTTAGAAATGTTAGATAACTTGTGTGCAACCACAGCCTCTTGCCTCTCCACATGGACTCCAAGAACCAGTCGGATAGGTTTGTAGAAATGCAGAATTTCAGGCCCAACTCCAGACCTACTGAATTAGAATTTGCATTTTTCACAGACCCTCTGGTAATCTGGATGCATATTAAAGACCGAGCAATGCTGGCCTAGAAGGTCATTTAATTCCCCGCAAGGTGAATCCAGAGTTTATGCTCAAAATCACTCCACTGTTCTAACTTCTAGAAAGTTAGAGGGTGAGCTAATTTTTTCTTAAGAATAGTAATACCAGTTGCTAACTAGGAAGCTGCAATTTACACCCCTGGCTTCCAGACCTTGACAATCAGGCTGTGGTTAGCTATTAAGATGCTAAGGTTTAGAAGCTGGCAGGCAGCAAAGACGGCACCAGGAGTCTGACCCACGGATCTGTCCCACCAGCCCTCTATCGCCTCTCTCCCGGCCCGAACCTGTGCATGGCCTGCATGCGCAGCCCCTCTTCAATGCTGGAGCTCAGTGCCTGTTGGTTGTGCAGGCGACTGAGGCGGATGAGCACCCGGTCTTGGTGGGCCTCATATTCCTCCCGGCTGGGATAGATCTTAGAGATCAGGGCATCAAAGTTGGGATCTGGCCGCAGAGACCGCTTGGATACCAGCTTCTTGCGGCAGGTAGGGCACTCCTTGTTCCTGGGGTGGGAGAGAGGAGGCCCTCAACGGGTCAGTCTCAGTCGCTAGGACACTGAGGCCCCAACTCTGTACCCTTCACCCCATCTCAAACACATCCCTCCCATTACCCGCTCCGCAGGGCCGTGACAATACAGTCAGAGCAGAATCGGTGGAGGCACTCCTTGGTGGTCATTGTATTCTTCAGCATGTCCAGGCAGATGGGGCACATGAGTTCTGAATGCAGTGACCGAGGGGAAACCGCAATCTCTGTGCCATCCATGATGGCTTCCTGGAGACATCAGTGAGTGGAAAGGTGATGGTGGGTTGGGGGGAAAGGGGTTTTAGAAACAGGTGGTCAATGGAATGGGAGTTTTGAGAAATACAGTGAAATAACAGAATCTGGGTACCCCGTGTTGACCACTTGAGGAAGACGGGAATTCTGAGAAAGAGGAGCTAGTGACTTGGAGAGAATGGAGAACAGAAAGGAGTAGTGTCCATTAACTGAAAGTAGGAGCTTTGCAACAGGAGGATCTGAGGTTTGGTCAGAGGTCTGGGGCAGAGGTGGCACAGATGTGGGGTTTGGGGAAGACTTTTTCAATCTAATTTCTTAAAGTGTGGTCTGGGTGCAACCTGTATCAGAATACCCTATGGTGCTTGTTTAAAACACAGATTCTGGGGCCCCATCTCATTATGGTATCAGAATATTGGCAAGGCGTGGTGAGGGGGTGGGTTGTGCAGGGGAGGGCTCCATTTCTAGTAAACTTGGAAGGAAAGTCTTATATGCATTGACCTTTGACACTGAACTGAGGAACACTGAAGGTAAAGTCTATGTGTTTACTATTTTTCAGATGAAGGCAGTCATACTCGCCCTACATCTGTGGCAATAGCTGATGTGAGAATGAAACGAGATAAATGTGAAAGTGCTTGGAAAAGATTAAGGTGATTCAAAGGTGGGGTCAAGGGAGTCTGTGACATCCGGCAGGGTCGGAAGAACAGGGCGAAAAATGGAAAAGAGGCTGTGAGATAGGGGTCTGTTTGAAGGGTTTGGGGAAAGGGAGTAAGCTGTGAAAGGAAAGTCCCTATCACCTGCGGGGTCCGGTGGAGCTCGTATAGACTCAGTTCCCACGTTTTGCTGGCATTCTGGGCATTCGCCGGCGTCGTCATGGTGACAGGGCACAGACCCCCCCCACCCGGGCTCGGCAGCGGTGGAGGAGGAGAGGTAGGCTGGGGAAAGGGGGAAGGGGGGGAAGGGTTGTTAGGGGGGCCGCCCTCGCGCAGACCCCGCCCCTCCTGTGGCTCCCCCCACAACCTCCGCCCCGCGCCGCGCTGCCCCTCACCGGGCTCCAGCCGTCCGCGCCCCGTTGCCGCAGCGCCTCTCACTGGGCCCGAGCTCTCAGCCCCAGTTCGCTCGGTCCGCAGCCGCTGCTCAGACAGCAGCTCCCGCCGCCGCCGCCGCCATGGCCCGGGCGCTGGGGCCCTACGTCACTTCCGTTTGTCCCTCCGCTACCCCCCCCCCCGCCCCCGCCAGCGGAGACGTCACCCGCCACTCCGGGCTCGGGTGGGACGCGACGTGGGCTCCCGGGTTCCCCCGCCCTCGGGCGCGTCCGCTTCGCGTGAGGAGCCGGCGTCCCCGGAGTCCCCCGCTACGTGGGGACCGCGGTCTCAGTTCCCGGGCCGGCACCGTCGCGCTGCCAACCTTAGCCACCGTTCCCTTCCCGAGGTCCCCACCCGGGGCCTCCGCTCCGGAGGGCGGGGCCTGGGATCTCTTGGACCCCGGGAGGGTAGAGAGGGGTTGGAAAAGGGGCCACCTCCCCCACTCCGCGTCCCCTAGCGGCTCTGGGGGACAACTGCCACCCTCCCCACAACTCCGTAACCCCAGCCTGGCATTCCGGGGAGGGGAGGGGGAAGGCTGGAAAGGATCTTCGGCCTTTTCAGTCCTCCAGTCCTGTGAACGCAACTAAATCCGGATGAGCCCGGGATTCCCCTTACCACCCTGGGGACTTGCTGCACCCTTCGCTTTGGCTCTCCCTAGACCCTCCGACCCGCTCTCCCCTCGAGGTTTGGGGACAGCGGCTCGGGACGTCCAGACTCAACTCTCGGCCGGAGCCATAGACTCGAGAATTGCGTTTGGACAATCAAGAGCCGCGGCCCGGGGCGGGGGAGGGAGGCGCACGGGAGGAACAGGGGAATGGAGACACCACGCGGAAGCAGGGACACACACACACACACACACGATGGGGCCCCTATAGGGGAGGGGGTGTGCGCGTGTGGGTGGGTGGGGGCACAAGGGGCAGAATGTCTGGAGTGGGAAGCGGACAGAAGCCTCCTCCAGGACTTTTCTGTAAAGGAAGGGGACAGGGAGGAAAGAGAAGAGGAAGGGGCAGAGCGATCCCCATTGAGGGCAGGGGATGAGATGTGAGGGGGGCGGGGGGGAAAGACCGTAGTGGGCGTCCTGTCTCCTCCAGCCTGAGCTGGGGCTCCCGGACTTGGGCTGCAGCTGCCAGGGGGGTAGCCTGTTTCTGGGACAAGGCAGCCCTGGGTCCCCTCGCCCCCTCCCCCAGTTCCCCCCTACTTCCCTGTCCTCTCCTTCAGTCCGTGGCCAGTCCTTATGTGGGCTCCAGAGTCGATTAGCGCGGACCCCCTCCCCTTCCTCCTCCTCCTCCCAACCCCCTCCCTTCTGCTCTCCTCCAGCCCCTTTCATCGGCTGGTCCATTCCCCTAATCCTGGCCCCCTCCCCTAATCCCCCCCCACCCGACCCCAGGCCGGCTGCAGCTATTGTAAGGTGGAGAGAAAGGGGGGGGGGGACTCAGAAAAGGGAGGGGGTGGGGAGGGCCACCTGTTCCAAGACCCCCTCCCAAGGCCAGACTGGACACCAGGATGGGGCCATGAACAAACCACCCTTGGGGACCATAAGGACCCAGGGAATTGGGGAGAGGGTACTGGGGCTGTAGGACCAGTGGAAGGGGGTGGGGGCAGAGACCCCCTCCCTCTATAAAGACCCAGAATGTCACACATACACAGTGACATACACTCTCTCCTCTCACACCCGGCGGCGGGGGTTGCCCTGGGAGACCAGGCAGTGAAAGGGAACAATCCTTCGGGAAAGGGAAAGGAGGGGGAGGTGGGGAAGGGTCTGAGGGCTTAGACACAAGAAGAACCGGAGGTGGCAGGGAAGAGGATTTGGAATTTATTAGGGTCACAAGCACCCCTGCCTCCCATATTCAGCATTCCAGAGCCATACACTGCCACCCCTTTTGTAGCCTGGGAACTCAGAGTCCTCATCAGCAGGAGGCCGGGTGGAGTGGTGGGGGAGTGAGCAGAATCCAGGGTCCGTGAAGCAGTTACATGAAAAGACCTCCTGGGAGGGGCAGAAACATTTGGACAGATGCATAGGTGGAGACAAATGGGCTGGGGGGGGGGGGTGCCCAGTTCAGTCCCTCGCCTATGGGAACTTCTGCTCTTCCCTTAGTGGCTCCAGACTCCCTTCTCTTGCTTTCTCTTATCATCTGGGTTCCACTTCTCTGCCTTCTCCCTCCCCATGATGGCCTCATACCAGTGACTTCCACTGAGGCCCCTGTGATGTATCCACTGTCTTCAGATGCCAAGAATGCGACCACATCTGCCACATCTATGGGAATGGTGGGGAAAAGGCAGAATCCTATTCACTTTCATAGATCCAAAGTCATCACCTCCCACCAGAACCCCTCCCCACCAACACACACACACACACACACACCAACCACCAATCCTGGTGAGATCCTTTCAGATCCCACAAAGTTTGGGATTTCTTCATTCAGGCCCCCTCCCTAACTCCTTTTCCTTATTCAGTGCTCACCCTCAGGATCCCCCAAATGCCCCATCGGGATCATTCCAGTCACCTGTAAGAAAACACTCATACATGTGTAAATGTTTCTTTTACTTTTTTTTTTTTTGGTAGGCTGTCTGTGGCACCTTTTTCTTTTTTCATTCCTTGTACACTTATTGAATATCTACTAATTGTCAGGCCCTGTGCTCAGCATTCTCTCTGAAGCCCAGAGAGATTGGGTGTCTGAATAACTCTGCCCTCTACCCACAGCCTCCTACCTTGTCCAGCACTTTCTGTGGCACTTTCTGTGTCATGGGTGTTGTAATGAACCCTGGGAGGACAGAGTTACAGCGGATCCCATGTCTGTGGAAGGGAGAGTGGCTGCTGACTCTGGAAAGGGCTGAACACTGACACACCCCCTCCCCAGACCTCCCACATGGCTCAGCAAATCCCTCTGTACCCCCAGCTGTGTCTGACTAACCGGCCAAGTTCTCGAGCTGCAGTCTGGGTCAGCCCAATCACTCCAGCCTTGGATGCTGCGTAGTTTGTCTGACCCATGTTCCCCACCTATAGGTGAGTCAGAGATTTGGAATGAGTCAGGAATCCCAAGGAGGGGCTCTCCTCTCTGTGCCCAACTGGCTGGCTGACCTTCTCCTAACTCAACCTGACCTTCCCTGTGATGCTACTGATGTTGATGATGGAACCATGACAACCACTGGACACCAGGAGTTGGGCTGCAGCTTGAGTGACTAGAAAGATGCCCTGGTGGGGAAAGAGTAACAAGGCAGAAAGGAACAGTTGGGTGACAGTCCTCCTCCAGTTCCCTCCCCCAGGCTAGAGAAACCAGAAGTCACAGGTTCAGAAGTCGCCACCTTGAGGTTGACAGCTATGACTTTGTCCCAGTCATCCTCAGACATGTGGAGCAGAAACTCATCCCTGGTGATCCCAGCACAGGACACAACGACGGACGGTGGGCGAGAAAAGCAGGCCTATGGAAGGGGGCGGTTACACACCAAAACCCAAGTAGAGCCGGGTTAGTGAAGACAATCAATGTTGGCTCTTTAAAAGGGGCGAGGTCGTCTCGCGTTCACCTGTACTTGTTCCAGCAGGCGCTTGACCGCCCCGGCCTCAGACACGTCAGCCTGGAAGGCTGCGTGGCCCCCGCAGGGCGCCACCTCCTCGCTCCCCCGCCCGCCCAGCAGCCGCACCGTCTCGCTTGCCGCCGCCTCGTCCAGGTCGCAAGCGGCCACGGCGGCCCCCTCTCTGGCCAGGCGCACACTGACAGCTCGGCCGATGCCGCTACCCGCGCCTGAGGTGGGAGAGAACACACGGAGTGGGGGGAAGGGGAGAAAGGGAGGAGTAGGCAGGGTCAGGGGTCAACAGGGCGCAAAGTAGTAAAATTCGGACCAGGGGCCAGAGGTCACAGCGGCTGCAGACCCCAAGGGCGCCCCCGGACAACACTCCGGCACCCCGACCCGCCCTGGAAGAACATTCCCTCAACCTGTGACCAGGGCCAGCGCCGAGCGGAGACGGAGCTGAGACGCCATGTCCGCCGGCGGGTGGGCGGGCACTGAACCCCTGAACCAATCCTAGCGCAGAGGAGGCGTGGCAAGAGCAAAGCCGCGCCAACCTAAGCCCGGCCAGCGTTGAGCCTTCGGCGGCCGCCAGCACAGACTGACCCTCCACCGCGGGGGCGTGGTCACGCGCCACCGCTTGGGGGCCTGGGGAATGGGATGCTGAGGGGCCCTCATTCTCTCAAAAAAGACAAAGACCGCGTTTGGGGCGGAAGATCCGAGGACTTTATTTCCGGTTACCACCCCTACCCCTCAATTCAAACAGTGATATCAAAGAATAGGAAAAAAAAAATCAGGCCATGAGATTGGCAAGCCCACCTCCCCCCCTCAATCACTCCCAAATCAGGACACACGATTGATGTTTAATTGATGTATATCCCCACTCTTCCTGCTACCCACTCTGTCCAGGGCTCTGGTCTTCCCTGAAGCTTCCACCAACAGGTGGGAAGGGAGGGCGGACCTTGGATACACCTGCTCTTGGTAGCTTGGTTTTCTGTAAACAGGTTCGGTAGGGGACACGGGGTAGGCTGTCATCACCTCTTTCTCCAGCCTTCTTCATGGCCCCATTTAACTCCCTAAACCCAACAACATGGTCAGCACATGACTAACACTATGGTCCCTCTGACTTCTCATTCTCACTTCTGCAGCTCTTATAAGACTGCAAAATCTTGATGGCCCTAATGCCAACGTTACCACTTCCCTAGCTTACAACTTCCTTCAGCAGACATCCCTGGCCAGGGTCCCCAACTTCCACAGACTCCTGACCTTGAAGGCTTACACACTAGAGATTTAGGGCTGGAGTGGGGACGGTTTACCCCACCTCTCACTCGAGGTGGGCAATCAGCACCATCATGACAACTCCCCCTAGCAGCCCCAGCACCTCCAGAAGTGACTGCAATGGTGATGCCTCCCTCAACAGCTCAGGCAACACGGACACCGTTGCTACATAGATGAAGCCACCTGCAGTGAATGGCAGAACCCAGCCAGGACCTGTACCACTTGCAACTTCACTGCCCACTGCCCCTCCTTCAGTTAGGAGGGCACAGGCTGTGCCTGCCAGTGCCCCTATTGCCGTCAGTAGTTGCAGACGCATCGCCTGGTGGGCAGAAAAGACAGAAAGGCATTCAACAACATCTAAAGATGATCAGTGGTTAGGCATGTTTGGTGGGGTACAGGTATATACGGGTAGGGTGCATGTCTTTGGGACCTGAAGAATAAGGCAAAAAGAGGAGGATCTAGAATTGACACTTTCTGAAAAACCTAAAAATATCAAAGAGGTCCTTTCCACAGAACTTCTGATTCGGAAGGTCAGGGTGGGGGTCAGTGTAAAACACCCTCATAAACCATACAGATGGTTTGTGGACTAGAATTCAAGAAATACTGAGCCACAGGACAAAGAAACAGAAGTTCTCCCCCCTCGTTTCTAGAGGCTGTATTGTTTGTACAGTACCAACTTGTCTGAACCTAATGAGAGGCGATCTTGGGTTTTGGGTGGGTGAACAGGAGAGGTAAAGACTGAGGCAATCGTGTCTCGCGCACATCATTACCAACCTGTTTTTTGCTGCACCCAGACTGGACCAGGATGGCAAAGTCCCCAACTTCATGGGGCACTTCATGTAGCAGAACAGTCATTGTGGTCAGGATCCCTAGCCCCCGACCTCCTCTAAATGAAGCACCAATAGCCAGACCATCTGTGAAGTTGTGTGCCAGGTCAGCAGCCAGATTCAGGTACCCTGATACACGCAGATCTTGTACAAGTAAAAAGGAAGACAATGGTTAGAGTCATCTACCACCCCTTGTCCCAGCCCTTCAGCCATTATCACATCTCCCCCCAGAGACCACTTCACATCCAGCCCCTTCATGTTTCTCAGACACCTGCCATTACCCACAGTGTATATTCCATGTGATTTGTGATATCCTTTGCCCAAGTTTATCGATAACCTTGGCCCTCACCTGAACCTTTTTTTTCCTCTTCAGAATTCTGAGGTCTCACTGGCCCATCTTTGAGCCCTGTGCTCCCTCCTCTCCTCTTCCGAGACCCACCTGCTTCCTTTTCTTCTTCCTCTGAGCTCTGTTTCTCCTTTGAAGAACGCTCTGAGGGAAGAAGTTAGTAGAGTGGAGAACAGAAATCTCCAGAAATGTCCTCAAAAGGGAAGTCCCCTCCTGCTGAAGAGCTGTAAGGTAAGGGGATTCTGCAGCAGGCAAGGTGGCTTTCAAGGAAAGCTGTTCATGTACTCACCCTGTCTTCCATGCCCATGACCTCCCTGTGTGTGACCATGAGCGTGTCCATGTCCGTGACTGTGTCCATGTCCTCCTTTCACATGTCTCACAAATTTCTCCACCACAAGAAAGGCAACAATTCCACTGAGGACCCACAGTCCCACAGACAGAATGGGGCCCTGGCCTGGGAATAGAGGCATTGAGACATTAAGGGAAATATGGATTCCAGACTCCTCCTCCCCAAGTTACAGGAGGAGAACAGGGAGGGAAAGACCTCTCTTAACATCCCAATACATCTCCATCCACCCCTTCCTCACCACTGTGGGAGTGTCCATGTCCAGGCTGCTCCAGAGGGTGGTGAGAATGAGGTTCTAGAGGAAGGGGGAGAAAAAGCCAGATGAGTGAACACTCTGTCCAAGGGGCATGCATTTGGGGGAATATTGGAAGGTCAAGGATCACAAAGGACGAAGAACCCTTCTGCCCAGAGAATAAAATATGTTAAGATTTGCAGTAGTGGCCAAAAATCACTTACCCAGGGCATGAGGAATGAGGTGCAGAAAGGCATCTCCCAGGAGCCCACCGGAAGCAAAACTGAGCAAGATCTGGAGCAGAGAGCGGTGCCGGGGGGAGTTTGATTCCACAGGGATAAGGAAGAGGACAAAAAATGGAGCTGCGGAGATCAGCACTGTGGCTCCCAGTGCCTGGTGAGGGGAGAGTCAGGGGTCAAGTGGTGTGGTGTTTCCCAACAATCCAGAACCGGCCCCTCTCTCTCCCAGCCCCTGGGGACTCACATAGGCCCAGAGAGTGACAGTATCCAGGTCCTGCTTGATGCCTGGAGCCCCAGACTCCCCATAGCCTCCATGGCTGTGCTCATGGTCATGTCCATGTCCTCTGTGGTAGAGGCTCTCATGGGATTGGCCACGGCTATGGCCATGGTGCAAATCCTCATGTGAATGTCCATGTTCGTGACCGTGGGTATGCCCATGCCAGATGCTCTCGTGAGTGTGGCCATGGCCATGGGCATGACTGTGTCCACGGTGAAAATCCTCTTGTGAGCGCCTGTGGCTGTGGCCATGGAAGTCTTCGTGCAGGTCCTGGTGTAGGTCGCCATGACCCCCGTGTCCGGCCACTAGCAGCCCCAAGGCCGCCCAGGTCAGCAGTCCCATGGCCACCCAGTGGGGAGCCCCCAGGCCCCTGGCCATCACGCTGACCAGAGGGACAGAGACAGTGACTCCACTTGACCCTCAACTCTACACCTATGCAGGGTCAGTTTTACTCCGTTCGTGCCCTCCGTCCACTTCTATGGGCCGCTCCCCCGTTCCGTTCTGTCCCCACCCACATTGTTCCCAAGACTCGGTCTCTTTATCTCGAACCCCCTCCCGGATGCAGGGCCCTGGGACACCGCTCTAGGCTTTGATCCTCCACTTTATGGACTCTCTGGGCCCTAGTCTCTATGATCCACTAGAAGATGGAAAAGGTCTGGAAAGGACGATAGGGTAAAGCAGGGAATTCTCACCGGCTTCAGGATCTTCTCCTTTCCCGGTTTGCTCGGACGTGGCAGTCCCGCCTCTGGCTCCCGCGAGAACAGGAAGTTCCGCTCCACCTCCGTCCCGATACCTTTACCAAGATGGCGACACACCGGTGGCGGCGAGGCCACGCTGCTCTGGCGCGCATGCGCAGGTGTGGAGGTTATTTGAGGGGAGGCTGGGCGAGGCCGGCTAACTGGGCTGAGGAGACCGCCTCCTCCGTTTCCAACTAGACGAGGGGGCGGGAACTAGCACGGAGACTTCCCGTCTATACCAAGATGGCTGCCATATCGGCGCTGTCATTTTGGTACAGAGCAGAGCGAAGCGCTTAATTCGACCCGGTTCAGGCCAGAGTCTTTTTCTCTGGGGCTTCCTCGTGCTCAGCTAGTCCCCCGGTCAATACGTGGGAATCCCTGGTACCTCTACGGTATCCTTGCATTCACCCAAGAGTCATGTCTTGGGCTGCTCGCCCGCCCTTCCTCCCCCAGCGGCATGCCGCAGGGCAGTGTGGGCCGGTGGGGGTGCGAAAAGAAATGCATTGTGGGGTCGCCTCCCGGTGGCGGCGGCGACGGCCCTGGCTGGATCCCGCGGCGGCGGCGGCGGCGGCAGCAGCCGGAGAACAACAAACCCCGGAGCCGGAGCCAGGGGAGGCTGGACGGGACGGGATGGGCGACAGCGGGCGGGGTGAGTGTCCTAGCGGACGGACCGGCGAACCAGTCACCGCGTTATCTGCGACCCCTCCCCCCCGTCCCCTGGAGCTCTTTCCCTGGCGCTCCCGCCCCCTTGTTTGTAAACATGCGTCCCCTCCCTCCCGAGGGCCTTAGCGCCCTCCCCCACCGGGGCGGGGCGGGGGAGCTTCCGCCCTCCTTAGCTTTGGCTGTTTGAGGCCCCACAATCCAGAGGTCCCGGGCGTGGGATTTGAGTCCTCGAGTTTGGGGACTCTGGTCGTTTGAAGGCAGATTCTGCGTCCTAGGAAGGGTCCCTTCCACCTCTTTTCTTTGCACGCTCTGGCTACACGCTGGGAATGGAGGGGCTGTCAGTTCCACCCCACGTGCTGCCCCACCCACATAAGACATGTCTGGTTTGGGGTGACCAAACGGATTGCTTGGAATTGTCCCTCACTTGAACCATCCTGCCTTTTGTTAACCCCCTCCTCTCACCACAATTAGTTAAACCGTTGTTTGACAACAGGGTGTTTCTGGACTTGAGGATGGGTGGGGTGGGTTGGGTTGGGGTGGGGCGCGGCGGGGGATTAGAGAGAATTAAAGTCTCCAGTTGGATGATCTAAGACTCATTTTCTCTTTTTGTCTTTCTGTCTGTGTGTCTCTGTGCCTGTACGTACCCCTCCCTCAGACTCCCGAAGCCCAGACAGTTCCTCCCCGAATCCCCTTCCCCAGGGGGCCCCTCCCCCTTCTCCTCCTGGCCTACCCCTACCCCCTTCAGCAGCCCCAACCCTTGGAGGTTCCGGGGCCCCACCCCCACCCCCGATGCCACCCCCTCCACTGGGCTCCCCTTTCCCAGTCATCAGCTCTTCCATGGGGTCCCCTGGTCTGCCCCCTCCAGCTCCCCCAGGATTCTCCGGGCCTGTCAGCAGTCCCCAGGTGAGAGGTCGTGGCTCACTGACTGCCTCTCCACTTTCATTTCCTTGTTTTCCTTGTGACCCCAGATCCTTGTGTGAACTTCCCCATGGCCCACTGACCTTCCAGTCCTCTAATCCTGGCAGGCCTGTGGTCCTTGTGAGACCCCTTGCCCTTCCTGAGGTGACTGATCTTTCAGTGCATGCTTCCTTCCCAGCCCTATAAAAGAACCCGATATTCTGATGTCCCTTTCATCTATCAGTTATTTTTCTGCCCTTTTTATCCCATCTGCCGTCCTGAGATATATGCCCTTCAGGGTCCCTGTGTTGCACAATTTCAAGGAGAACTGTATGTCTCATTTTTGGGGGGTTGTGCTCCAAGGGTGGCCCTTCACATAGACTGCAATGTAAATAATGTCCTCTGTGATGTGCAATGCAGGGCCCTGCCTAGGTGGTAGGGAATGATTTCCATGACCTCTGAGAGATTCTCTTTCCCAGTGAGTCTCCCTGTGACTTCCCTATTTCCCCCATCCCAGATTAACTCAACAGTGTCGCTCCCTGGGGGTGGACAGTGCAGGCCCCGGACCCCTAAGACTGGTGGCTTCACATCTTCAGGGGGGCCAGACCCACCCCCAGGGAGCGACACTGTTGAGTTAATCTGGGATGGGGGATGGTCAGGGGGAAGAGGGGGCTGGTATAGGGTTTTTGAACAGTAAGGAGAGTGGGACCGGGTCATCCCTCATGTCCTGGTTCCCCATCTGTGTGGATGGATTTAAACTAAGTTTGCTGGGAGGGAAGTTGGCAAGGGACTTGATTGTGAGGGGTCTACATGCGGCCTTGCTGTTGCTGTTCCCATCTCCTTCAAGGCAAACACTACGGGGTTTACAGCTGTGAGGGCTGCAAAGGCTTCTTCAAGCGTACCATCCGTAAGGACCTGACCTACTCGTGCCGGGACAACAAGGACTGCACAGTGGACAAGCGCCAGCGAAACCGCTGTCAGTACTGCCGTTATCAGAAGTGCCTGGCCACTGGCATGAAGAGGGAGGGTAAGGGCCTGCGTCAGCCGGGCTTCCTTGGCTACCCTATGGGAGAGGAGGGAGGAGGTGGAGGGAAGACTGCAGGAAACTGCAGACTGTACCTCTCAGGACTGGACTGTTCTCCCTCCTCCTCCAGAGGGCGATATTTGATTTCTCTCTTCCCTCCTCATCAGCTCTTGTCTCTCGAATTCTGCTCTGTTCTCTTGAGTTTCCTTTTTTTAATGGGGCTGCTTCTCTGTGTCCGGCACCCATGACCCCTCCCATCTGGTGCTAGGGTAGGATAACTATTCCTTACCCATGATGAGTTTCTCTGTCTCCCCTTCACTAACCTGAATAGTTCCTCCTCTTTGACCAGTGCTTGTGTGCCTGTGATTTACCTCTCCCTCTCTCTCTGTCTCCCTGTTATCTGTGATTCCTCCTCCAAAGTCTGGGACTCTACTCTTTTGAAGCTGCAGACTTTACTGAAGACCTCAGGGCTGCCTCCCTTTCTCTTTCTCTTATCTTCTTAAGTCTAATGCTGGAATTTTCAGACACTTTAAGGTATCTTGGTCCACTGCCTCATTTTAGAGAAGATGAGCCTGAGGCCTGGTTTTCCTGGGGTCATGCAACGAAAGAGGGGGCAAGGCTGCAATCAGAACCCACAAGTTTGAAGACCCGGGCCAGTGATCCTTTCACTGTGGCTTTGTTGAATCAGAAGAGCACCAGATTTGCAGCCAGGCACACTTGGATTTAGATGGACGACTTGCTCTATGTTATGAGAACTTGGACAAGCTGTCTAACTTCTCCAAGCCCTAAAATTTTCATCTTTAATAACAAAGATAAGAGATCCTGGAATTTTCATAATAATTGAGTGAATGTTAAAATGTATTTGGCACATTTCTTAGACCCTAGGTTTAAATGTTAGTTTTCTTCCTAATTCCTTTATCCTGCCTTCCTCTTCTCCTTCTTGGCTTATTTATATGCTCTTTTATAGCCCCTGCTTCCAGACTCCCTAGTCTACCATTTCTAGTGACTTCTCTAATTTCTATAAATACCTCCTAAGGGCCTTGAGAACCCTGATAAGGCCCTAAAGACATTTCAGAACCCTTCACGGCTGACTGTTGACTTTCCACTTTTTCTTCTCCTCCCCTCCCCCCACCCCAGCGGTACAGGAGGAACGTCAGCGGGGGAAGGACAAGGACGGGGATGGGGAGGGGGCTGGGGGAGCCCCCGAGGAGATGCCTGTGGACAGGATCCTGGAGGCAGAGCTTGCCGTGGAGCAGAAGAGTGACCAGGGCGTTGAGGGTCCTGGGGGAACCGGGGGTAGCGGCAGCAGCGTGAGTGATGGGGTCAATCCACTCTCTCTCCTGATGGGGGATGGGGGACGGGAGTCTAGGTTGGTTCTATTTCCCTCTCCCCTCCCTTTACCCTCCATCCCCCCTAACACTGCCTGGGACTGGAAGTGCTGCCAAACAAGGTCTCTCAAACATCTGAGGTGGGTGTGATAGCTTTCTCTGTCCCCATCCCCAAACAACCCAGTGGTAGAACCATGGGCTAGTCCTAAATAAATAATTGTTTTCGCGAATGCCAGAAGAGAAGCCTGACTAATGGGGATTGGTTCAGATGGATTTGAAGGGAGACTCTAGATAAGGAGGTGGTGTCAGAAACCTCTTACAAGGGGGGGCTTCCAGTGTACCTCCAGACCTTCCGTAACTCTTACCCCCCCATCCCCTGCAGCCAAATGACCCCGTGACTAACATCTGTCAGGCAGCTGACAAACAGCTATTCACGCTTGTTGAGTGGGCGAAGAGGATCCCACACTTTTCTTCCTTGCCTCTGGATGACCAGGTCATATTGCTACGGGCAGGTCAGTGACCTTGGATCCCCTTTACCTCTTGATATTTGATCCCTGTTTGACCTTCTGACCTTCAGTGACCCCAGTGCATACTTACATACCAAGGGAGCCAAGTTCATTGATTTCCTCACTTCTTCTCTTCCCCTGATATGCTTTGAATCCCATGGTCTGAGCTCTGGCTCCTGACCCTTGCCGCCCCCCACGCAGGCTGGAACGAGCTCCTCATTGCTTCCTTCTCCCACCGATCCATTGATGTCCGAGATGGCATCCTCCTCGCCACAGGTCTTCATGTGCACCGCAACTCAGCCCATTCTGCAGGCGTGGGAGCCATCTTTGATCGGTCAGTGGCCTTCGGCTAGGCTGGCCTGTAGGTAGAGGGGGTGGGGCTATAGGCTGGTCCGTGTCCAAGGCTGGCTGAGCTGTGACCTTTGAGTGACCTGCAGGTCCCTCTCCAGGGTGCTGACAGAGCTAGTGTCCAAAATGCGTGACATGAGGATGGACAAGACAGAGCTTGGCTGCCTGAGGGCAATCATTCTGTTCAATCCAGGTAAGAGGAGGATTACCCCTGTTTCTCAAGACCAAGGCAACCTTGGAGCCTCCTCTTCTCCGGAGACTCCTAAGTTACCCAGCTATCCCCCTCAATCTGGAACTCTCCCAGCTGACCAAGAAAAACCCACATGCACTGATATGTTCCCCTTTGGCCCTATTCCACAACTTAGCCAGGCATCTGTTAAAGGGCCAGTAGGTGGGGCCCAAAAGGGACATCGTGTGGGCCACATCTCCACATTTGTCCTGATTTGATTTATCTTCCTTCTTCCTCCTTTCTTCCCTGCCATCCCAGATGCCAAGGGTCTCTCCAACCCCAGTGAGGTGGAGGTTCTGAGGGAGAAAGTGTACGCATCACTGGAGACCTACTGCAAACAGAAGTACCCTGAGCAGCAGGGACGGTGAGAAGGAGCTGTGGGGGTGTGGGGTTGTGGGGTGCCATGAAGTTGTGTTCAGGGCCCGTGTGGTTCCAGCTGTCTTCTCCCACCTCTGCTTCAGGTTTGCCAAGCTGCTGCTACGTCTTCCTGCCCTCAGGTCCATCGGCCTTAAGTGTCTAGAACATCTGTTTTTCTTCAAGCTCATTGGAGACACCCCCATTGACACCTTCCTCATGGAGATGCTTGAGGCTCCCCACCAGCTGGCCTGAGCCCAGACCTACACGTGGTGCTCCTCACACTTGAGGAGTACACATCTGAGAGGGACTCCAGCCTTGGGGGCACGGTGGGGAGGGGCCGTGTCCTAGAATCTTGGTGGGGTGAGGAGTACGGGGCAGAGTTGAGACCTCCAAGGGGATCCATAAACCCTCCAAGAGGTTTGCTTGATATCCCAAGTCAGAGGGGACCCCAGATCCTTGTGAGGGCTGGACCTCATCCTTCAGTGACCTTGAGTCTCTGAATTTGTCTTGGGTCTGTCATGATTTGGGGTGATTTCTTACCCCCTGCCTGGAACGATCTCTCCTTCCCCCAGCACAAAGCACTGGCCTTGCTCACAGGACCTTGCTTCCTTCTCATCTTGCCTCACTTAGCTACCCATGTGAAGAGAGAAAATGGGAACTCTCCTGGAGATGGATACTGGGGGGCAGGCCCCCCAAACTGATGGACATGGGAGTAGCACTCTGACAGGCTTTCCTCCAGGCCTTGACAGCCTTGACGGTAGCCCAGCAGGTGGGGGCTACTCTGGAAGAGGGAGGAGCCCTGTCACTGTCTCCTGTTCAGAGCCCCCCTCACACTTCACCTCCTGCTGCAGTCAGACTGAATAAAAAGGTGGTTGGTGGTTAAGGGGTGGGTGAAGATGTAGGAACCGATCTGCTATTTTTAATTTCCTCTGAGGATAGAGACTTGCAGTTAGACTCAAAGAAGTACTGTACTTTCCCAGGTTGACTAAGAAATGCCAGTGGTGGAGGTGGTGTTTGGGAAAGGCAGGGCCTTGAGATGGTCTGTCCCTGGGGCCCTTCAAGCACTGGCCTTCCCTATCCCCTCCCCCATCTCTTGTCTAACTTGGGGAAGGGGCCTGGGATGTGATGGCAGGGTGGTTTGGTGAGTAATCCTCAGGCCCTTCCTTTCACAGCCTTCCCCCAGACCTGGGCACAGTGTAGACTGGGGACACAGGACCCTGGCCTGAGAATTGAGGGGGGGATGGTCAGCCTGCAGAGATAGGGTGCTGGGGCTGCATGATTTTTGCCTCGCAGCCCTTCTCTCTGGGTTTCCTTTCCCTTCTCTTTCACTCACACATAAAATAGCTTTCAAATTAAAATCGCTGTTTTCTGGACTGAGGTGACTGTGTTGGGGGGGGGGGGG
>NW_026057580.1:9067163-9106090 GCF_023721935.1 Panthera uncia
GGGGGGGGGGCGGGGGCATCCGGTCGGGAGCTGCGGACGAGCTCCCTTGACGCCGCCGCCGAGGTTCCCCGGGGCCTGAGAGGCGGGCACAGGGTGGGGGACACAAGGCGCGCTTTGTCGGGGAGGGGGGAGAGGGTGTGCCAGGCTGGGGGCGGGGCCGGCCGGAGGAGGAAGAGGGGGGCAGCTGATTCTCAAAGGCGCCTTGTTCGCTTGCGCCCTCCTAGCGCCAGCGGGCGGCGGCGCCTCGGCTCGCTCCTGTCTTCTCCCGCCGCGCCACGGGCTCCGGGCAGACCCGGCGCCGTGCCCGTCCGTGGGGGCGCACTGGACGTTGAGCGCGGCGGCCTCCTCAGGCGTTGCCCGCCCGGAGGCGGCCTCTCGTCCCTGAGTGACCCTGTTTCCCCGGACTCTTCCAACTAGTGTCGACGGGCCCCCTGAGTCCCTTGCCACCTGGGCTCCCGGACTCCCTGACCTCGTCCCCCCATTTTCATCTCCTTGGACCTGATTATCCTGTGTCGGGCTGTACAGTCTCTGGCTCTCTCCGCCCCCAAACTAAGTCCCTCTGCCTCCCCTCTAACCACCTGCCCCCCCCCCCCCCCCCCCCCCCCGGCGGGTTGCGGGTCTCCAGTCGCTATCTATAGCCTTGTCTATAAATACCCCCACCCCAGGCCGGCTCTGTAATTACACTGGGCGGGGCGAGGGGAAGTAATTATGGAGACCTGTTGGGGGGAGGTAGAGACCCCCAGGCCCGCCTCTCTCCTCCCACAGTGCCCTAAATCCCGCCCAGGACTGCTGAAAAGGGGCTCTGGGCCCTTAACGGGGAGGGAATTGAGGTGGGGGCTTTGACTGGACGTCTGAGTCCTAGAAAAGGAAGGGGCAGAGGAAGAGATATTGGGGTTCCCGAAAAAGGAATCGGGGGTATAGGCCATTCAGCCTCTGCAAGGAGCAAGGGTCAGCGAACGAGGGCTGCTGTCTCCCACCGCGCCCCCCCCCCCCAACCAGGTGGAGATCGAGGGTGGGGTTTCCCCTCGGTGGCTGTGGGCGGGCGGTTGGAGGCGGGGGCTGGGCCGGGGGCGGGGGCGGGGTGGGGGCTGTGGGCCGCCGGGGTGGCCGGGGACACACAGGAGCGGCGGCCACTGAGGAAGGAGCAGCGCCAGAGCCCCGACGGCGCCTCGTTGCATGGAGCTGGGCCGCTGAGAGCTGTTGCTACCCGACAGCCTCTGACCTCCGCAGGACCCGGGCGTCCGAGGCTCAAAGCCTGCTCGCACTCTCCTGTCAGCCTTGGGGGCGTTCAGCGCCTCCGGCCGCCCGTAGGTCCTTGGGACCGGGCGTTCGGGTCGCCAGCCATGGAGCGGTGCAGCCGCTGTCATCGCCTCCTCCTGCTGGTACCGCTGGTGCTGGGGCTGAGCGCCGTCCCTGCCTGGGCAGGTAAGAGGAGTCCGACGCCTGGGTTCTTGGAGTCAGGCTGCAGCTCTGAGTACCCCCCTGGGTAGGAGATAGCTGATGCCTGAGGCAGAGCTTCTAAGTTCAAAAAGGGGATTTAGGGGGCTAAGGGTCCAGACTCGAGGGCAGGTCACTCGGTTCCCTTGGAACAAAGATAGGGATCTCTTTGCCTCCTTGGAGTAACTGGGAGAGGGCAGGTAAAGCTGAAAGGTGGAGGCTCACCTAAAGAGGGGACTGGATGCTGAGGTACTCTGGGAGAGCCAAAGCTGGCCAAAGCTGGTGCAGTCCAGCCAATGCTGGGGTGGCCAGGTGGATGCCAGTGTTGATGGGTGAGGACGGTGTGTATATCTTCCAGGCTTTCTATCTATATGTCTGGGGTGAGGGGCGAGCATCTGTGGGTCAGAGCAGAGCCTAGTGAGTAGAGAAAGAAGGGATGCCTGGACTGTTTGTCCCACTGGCTTCTCCGACAGGATCCCCTTCCCCCTCCCTGTGCCCTCGATGCTGCCACGCGGCTGGCTCTGGGGAGCACTAGGGCTGGCTGCCAACAGGACGGCCGCTGGACAGGCTGGGATCAGGTGTCTGAGGCGAGAGCCAACTCTTTGCATTCCTGCCCCACCCCTCCCCCTCTGGCCAGCGGGGCTCCCCTGGGACCCTGGTGTCCACCACCCCAATCTTTTCCTTCTTTTTCCCAGGATCCAGAAGTCCTGGCACCTAGGAAAGGGATTTGATGTCAGACAGGAGGGGGCTGGGAGCACCTGGGTCCTAAGCAGGCAGGAGCCAGCCTCCCACTCATAGAAACACTAGAGGATAATTTGCATATAACTCCACCATTCATTTCTTCTCTGATCTGGAGAGAAAATAGTCAGAATAGCAGCATAAAGGATTTAGATTAGATTACAGAAGGAAAAACTTTCAAGATGTGAGGAGGATGAGGCTGAGGGACTGGAAATTGAAGTGTGTGATGTTTCTGGACTCTTGGAATCTTTCTTAAGGAGGAAAGGAACCCTCTAGCATGGAGGCAGGGGATGGCTGAGATGACTGTCTCTTGTTTTGGGGCTGAGGGGCTAGAGATGGGACTCTGTAGGTAGATAGGCTAGTGTGGACTTCATTAGAGTAAAAAATGGGGCATTTGGGGGCCAAAGGTAGAATGGTGGGGGTGATGGGGCTACTAGTGGGGAGCGTGTGGGGCAGACTGAGGCTGGAGTCAGTGGGGCACGTATGTGGCCTGAGGTGGGCAGATGGGTGGGCAGACCTGTGGGTAGACCGTCTATAGGATGGAACTGTACTCCTGTGGGGTTTGGTGAAAGGCGGGAGCCTCTCAGGTCTCCTTGGCCTGGGGTCTCTGTGAGTCTCTGTCTCTCTGTCTCACTCACCCTTCCTTTCTCAAAGCGGCCCTTGTGTGTTGGTGTTTGCGGAGCTGCCACACTCAGGGGCCAGGCTAAGGCGGGGGGGGTGGGTGTTGGTGAAGGGGAGGGCACGGCCGTGGTTTCCCCGCGCCTGGACTCAAAGGGCCTTTTCTCTGCCTGTCCGCCCCACCTCACCCACCCCACCCAGCTCTCCTCTCCTGATCACTCTGGCCCCTGCCCTACACCATGCTTCTGTGAAAATTTTGCTGGACTTTTTTTGGGAATTTTTCCAATCTGGAGCTGATGGCGTGAGGAGTGCGAGGGAGAGGTGACCTTTGTCTTCCCGGGAGTGTGAGCCTTGGGAAGCTGAATTCAAGGTGGATAGGGCTGATGGCCTGGGTCTTGAATCTTTGGATCCAAGAGGTGGGGGTGGTGGGGCAGGGTTGAAGTTCCAGGTGTGGGGAGCTTGCCCGGGTTTTGGGCAAGGACTCTGATGGGATCCACAGATGTGTGGCTCAGGGCCCTGGACCTGCTCCGGCTCCTCGTGGCAGCTTCAGCTCCCACCCCCGCCCCCCCAGCCCATCTCCCAGCCAGGGGTATAGACGCCTGGGGTGGCTCTTTCTGCTCTCTCCTTCCTCAGCGTGGTCCTCCCCACCTCCCCAAACACGGAACTGAAGCAGCCCGAAGCCCCGTTCCCTTAGATCTGCCTCTCTGCTCCCTGCCTGGTGGCCCCCCCTGCACCTCCTGTGCCCAGGATGATCGATTGCCCAGATGTTGTTTGTGCTGGAGATATGGGAAAGAGGCCAGAGACCCAGGGACCAAGAGATACAGAAAGGGAGTGAGAGAGGGAGAAAGACAGGGAGACACAAAGATCAATAGATGTGGAGACAGGGAGAGTAAGACGGAGAGAGAGAAGGGGAGATGGTGGAGAGTAGAGAGAGATTCATAGGCTGAAAGACAAAGACCAGAGGAGACTGAGTGAGACACACTGAGAGGGAGAGGGGCAGGGGTCACATGGAGCTAAATACAGGGCCAGTGCTGCCCTTTCCCAGGTGACTCTGATTTCCCGTCCATTTAAGGGGCATTCAGAGACAAGTAAGGAAGAGGTGACCTTTCTTTTCAGGGAGTTTGAGCCCCAGGAAGTGGAGTTCTAGATCCCAAATACCCCCATATCTTGGCCATCCTGAGGGTGTGTCCCTTCTCCTGATCCTTATGGACTTTCCCAGGTGCACCCCCTGTGGATGTGCTCCGGGCCCTGAGGTTCCCCTCCCTTCCTGATGGTGTCCGGAGGGCGAGAGGCATCTGTCCAGCTGATGTGGCCTACCGAGTGTCCCGACCTGCCCAGCTCAGTGCACCCACCCGCCAGCTCTTCCCAGGTATGGGTGACATGGTGAACTAGTGAGAGCTGGGGTAGGTCATGGGGTGGGGTCTGGAATCAGACACCAGAAGGGAAGGGTTTTCTGGCTCTTTGTGCCTCTCATTCCACCTGGTTATGTCTCTCCCGGGTCCCAGGAGGTTTTCCCAAAGATTTCTCATTGCTGACTGCTGTCCGGACCCGCCCTGGCCTCCAGGCTCCCCTCCTGACTCTCTATAGTGCCCAGGGTGTCCGACAGCTGGGCCTGGAGCTTGGCCGACCCTTCCGCTTCCTGTATGAGGACCAGACTGGAAGGCCTCGACCCCCCGCTCAGCCAGTCTTCCGAGGCCTCAGCCTAGCAGATGGCAAGTAAGTCAGTTTGCTCCTCTGGTCTGCCTGGACTACACCTTCAGGAGCTCCTCTCTGGCCAGTGCCCCAGAACCCCTACTCCCTAAACTAGGAAACCTGCCAACGTTTTTGGCCACACGTCACCAACCTAGCGACACTTCAAGCCCAGGTTTTGGGCTTCAGCTACTTCAAGCCCAGATTTTGGGCTTTAGAGTTTAAATCCTTGCCTGTGCCTTAGGCAAGTTACTTAACTGTTTTAAGTCTCAGTTTCTATGGGCTGTAAAATAGGGATGAGAATCATGAGAATCAAATGAGAAAAGTAGTGCCTGGTGCATTGTAAACACTCAACAAATGATAGCTGTTATGATGCTACTACGATTACTGTCATTGGCTCCAACCTTTCCATCAATTGCTCCCCAGCCCTGTTGACTCCCCGCCCCCCGTCCGTCAGTCACTTGAACCGCTCCCTCCATGACCAGGTGGCACCGTGTGGCAGTGGCTGTGAAGGGCCAGTCTGTCACCCTCATAGTTGACTGCAAGAAGCGAGTCACCCGGCTTCTCCCCCGAAGTGCTCGTCCGCTGTTGGACACCCATGGAGTGATTATCTTTGGTGCCCGTATCCTGGATGAAGAAGTGTTTGAGGTAACAAACAGAGAACAGAGGTATTTCTGGTCTCATATCTTGTGTCTGTTCCCCTTCTGGGACCAGTACTCCATCTTCTTATGCCGTGACCCTTCATTTGACCTCTTATGAGTTTGTATTTCCATATCCTATCCTCAGGGCTGATTTTCTATGTAGGAGAAATAGGTGCCCATGTATATGGCAGGACAGATGTCTCCATCAGTCTTCATCAGTCCGCCTATCCATTCATCTCTTTAACTAATATCTCTATCTGCACCCACCCATTCATTTACTCATGTAATTCCCACCCATTCATTTATGTGCTCACACACTAATCAAGCATTCAGGTTTGTATCCACACGCTTGCCCATCTTCCTCTGCCCTGCCACTTTCTTCTTCACTCATCCATCAATCTATCCATCTTGAACCCATCCATTAGTTCCTTCATTCATCCACCCACCCAGCCCATCTACCCATACATATGAGGATGCATGTATTCATTCATCCACTCATTCACCCACCTATATCCTCACCCAACCACTCTCCATCCAATCATTCATTCATTCACATGTTCCCTTCCATCCACCTACCTACCTACCATTCTGTTTCCTTTATTTCTCACCTCCATTTATCTACCCACCAATTCTTTCATTCATTCATTCGCTCATTCACCATCCACCAACCCTCCAGCCAGTGGTGCATTTGAGCCCCCATCCATCCATCCATCCATCCATCCATCCATCCTCTCACCTAGCCAGTCAATATTCTCTGAATACCTGCTGTCCCAGTTTCAGGGGGAACACAGAAGAGTAATATAAGGTCTCTATTATTCTTAGCAGCTCCTGGCTCCTCTTTGAAGATGAGACAATAACCCCAAACTACAATATAAGGCAGGGTGTGCTAAGTACCATGTGTGGGCACAAGTAAATGCCATTGGAATTCAAAAATGGCTTCCCTCTCCCCCATTTCTAGAGGTTCTGAGAATTATCATCATCACTGCCATTGGCAGGTCAAAGCAACTAAGGTTGGGCCATTGTTTCCAGGGCCTTTGTGAAAAAGTTGATGCATTACCATAGGGGCAGGAGGTAGGCAAACAGTGTTGGACTTAGAGTTGGAATGTTTGAATTCTAGTCTTGAGTCTACCATTGAAAGTGACCTTGGGGGCAGTCATTGTCCCTTTGAGCTTTTCTGAATGGAATATATCAGACAATAGGCATAAATATCCTTATCCTACTGACTTTCCCAGTTGTTGTGAAGGTCCAATGGGACTATGGATGAGAAGGTCTTTTGAAAACTGAAAAGGCTGATAATGATCTTCTCCCATTATGTTGTTTTACATAGGATTGGCTCTTACCTTGTGTCCCAAACTCTACCTTCTGTTTCTCTCTGAGGCCCTCTCTGCCTCCCTCCATTGGTGTTTCTTCCTTGTGTCTTTGCAGGGTGACATCCAGGAGCTTGTCATTGTCCCAGGGGTGCAAGCTGCCTACGAATCCTGTGAACAGAAGGAGCTGGAGTGTGAGGGAGCTTGGAGGGAGAGACCTCAGAAACAACACTCTCACAGGGCCCAGAGATCTCCAAAGCAGCAGCCACCAAGACTTCATAGGCCACAAAATCAGGAACCCCAGCGACAGGTGAGAGAACTGGGTGAACCCCAAACCACAGCATACCCCAGGGAGGGAAGGTACCCATACACCTCTCCAGGGCAATTCCCCCAATGTTCCAGAGCTCCCCATACTATTTTGGGCTCCCATCCTCCCCTCCACTAGGGCTGCTCCCTAACCATACCTCCCTATTCTCATCACTCCCTCCTCCCAGTCCTCATTCATCAACCTTTTTATTTTCAATTAAAAATAAAAAGTGTCATTATGAAGAATTCATGGCTGGGAGCTGTGTCCCCTGCTCATGTCTCCTTTCCTCTGCCAGTCTTTCTGGGACTGTGTCCTTGGGTTTCCCATCCCTTCCTTGAATTAAGAGATTGGGGGACAGTGTGTATGTGTGTGTGTGTGGGAAGATTTCGGGACAGAGGATGGCAGATGGGAGAGCATGGAAGGGGAGAGACAGAACGAGCGAGAAGGAAGCTGTTATGGTAAGACCTAGGAAGAGAAATGGGAAGGAGCAGGAGATAGAGAAAATCCCAGAGGAGGGCTGGGTCTATGGGATTCTGTGTAGGAGCCCAGTCTCTGGCCCCCTGCATATGGAGATGCAGAGTAAGGGGCTGTGGGGCGGGGGGAGGGAAAGGAATTCTGGATTGGGTAGGGTCCAGATGGTTAGGGGTGAGATATGATCTGGGGTCAGTGGTCTGAAGTTTAGATGGTCAATCTCTTAATCATGTCTCTGCTTCTGTCCCACATGTGGGATCCACCCCCCCCCTTCCCACCTCTCCGCATCTTCTCCTGACCCCCTGACCTCTCCTTTCATCCTCAACTCCTACCCTTTTTTCCAAACTCCCACACTATCTCATTTCCCTCTCCTCACTCTTGCACCTCTACCTCTTCCTACTATTCCCACTGCCCCTTCCCGAACCCCAGCCCACTGAGTCTTTCTTCTATGACTACGAGACCCCCTATTACGATGAGATGACTACAGGGACGACCCCTGATTATCAGGTAAACTTGAGGGACCCCATCAGTTCTCCCCTTCCTCCTACCACCCCTTGCAAACATCTCCTATGACACCTTCCTCCCCTCTTAACATGTGGGAAGAGACATTATATATTTAGATTATAGGAGTTTCCTCACTGCCCCCTCCCATGTCTCTCTGCTGCAGAGGCCACCGAGCCCCAACCGCAGGGCGCTCCCTTCCCCCAGGGGGCGTCGGACCCCTCCCAGAAAGCCTACCCCACCTGCCAAGAGGTCAGCAGCCCGGCAGGCGCCCCCCTCACCAGGCCGGAGGCCCTCTCGAATTGGAGGTTCTGGCCAAGCACGGGGCCATCCTCCCCCCTTCCGACGCCCAGCTCGGCGGGCAGCTCCCCCCACTGCCCGGGCCCCCCCCCAGGACCAGAGGAAGCGGTTACCGGCAGGTAGAGCTGGGGCATCCAGATCTGTGCCCCCAAACCTCTATGACCTCGGAGATTCACTCTCCCCAAACTGTCCCCCCTCCGAAGGGGCTGCAAGATCTGAGATAACCCCCACCGCCCAGCACAGACAGACATTGCCCATGGGGTGAGGGGGTGGGGGGACAAGGTGCTGCTTTGCCTCCTTTCCCGCTAACCTTTCTCCTTCCTTTCCCACCCCATGCTACTCTTCCCCTTCCCCTTGGGGTTAGGATCCCACCCCAGGTGGAGAGGAAGGAACCCTGGAACCAAGCCCTTTGCCACCCCATGAGGAGGTAACTTCATCCCCAACCCTAACCCCCGCTGGGGGTAGTGGGCATCTGTGACTCACCCCCCTTGCCCCATGTCATCTTGGTGAATTAGCCATTCCTCTGGCCGGAGGGTTCTTTGTCACATCCATTTGTGGCCTTCCAGTCACTCCAGACCTATTGGTCTGCTTGTCTTTCTAAGTATGGCCATTTTTCTTCAGTGTCCATGTCTCCTTCCATTCTTTGATTCTGGAGTAACCTCTCCATGTTGATGTCAAAAAGTTTTATTTTCTGTATTGTATTTCTCTTCCCAGGAGTCATTTTCTGTCCAGTGCTGTCACATTTTCTCTTCTCTCAGTTTTTCCATCCATTTCTTTGTTCTCTGGAATCCTTTGTCTACCATTATCTCTATGGACTGTTTACTCTGTGTCCAGCCCTCCGGCCATCCTTCTTTCTTCTTGTAATTTATCATTTCTTCCCACCAGGCCCATTTTTGGGGCATCCCTCCTCATTTTGGGTCTTTGATGGCCTTCCCCTTTCTATGCAACCATTTCCCTTGCTCTTCTTGGGGGAAAAACTCCAGTCCCAGTTACCCTCAGAATCCTTTAAGGCTAGAAGTTGCCACACCCTTGGGTCCAGGGAAAACCTCCTCTCAGCCCTAATGCCCCCATCTACCCCTCTCCCTCCCCATCCCCGGGAAGGAGCAGACAGATCTCCAGGTCCCCTCCACAGCCGACAGGTTCCTGACAGAGGACTATGGGGAGGGTGGCACAGACCCCCCAGCAGGGCCCTACGATTACACATATGGCTATGGGGACGATTATCGTGAGGAGACGGAGCTTGGCCCTGCCCTGTCTGCGGAGACAGCCCACTCGGGAGCCGTAAGTGAAAGGAGCTCCTCTTCCATTCTTGACCTCCAGTGGTAGCTCTAAGAATTGCTTCCTGTTGTTTTTGATTCTTGTCTGTTGGCTGCAAGCTACTTCCCATTGATGATTTGCCATTTTCTGTTCATATAAGTTGTATATGTTGCTTGAAAGGATTACTTTCTGCTTTCTCTTGCCAAATACCTTGCTTTGTGACTCCTCATGGATTCCTCTTCCCAGGGAAATTGGTATTTTCTTTCTTTTTTAATCCTATGGCCACCTCCTGTCTTTCTTGGCCACTTTCTGTCTTAATAAAGCTGTATTTCAGAAAGCTTTTGGTCACTAAGCCCCTACTTTGTGTCCGTTTTCAGTCTGTCTCCATCATTTCTTCTTGGTAAAAACAATTTCTTATCCATGTTGCTGCCAAATGATCTAACTTCCTGTGTCATATTTTCTAACCTACAGCCACTTCCTGTCTGCCCTTTCCTGTCTTCTCTGGCCATGGCCATCTTGGTGACTGTGAAAATTTGTACTGAAAGGAACTTATTTATGTTTTGCTTCTGGTTTTTCATGCTGTCTTCATTAGCTTTCCTTTGCTAATAAGCCACTTCCTGTGTGTCTCAGGTCATCCAAATCCAAAAAGTTTCCATTGTGGGCCTAGATATTTGTCATGGCTACCTCCTGTGTGTTCTAGCCTCAATGTTTGTATTTTCTGGAAGAATCACATTTCATTGTAATAATCCCCTTTCCAGGAGTCACTTTTTATCTGTTTTGTGAACTTCTTCTTTCTCTTGGTCATGGTAGCCATGTTGTTGTTGAAGGTCCACTTCCTGGATCCTCTTTTCTTAGCTGTTTCCTGTCTGTCCAACCACTTCCTGTTTGTCGAGTTCATTTTCTAGCTATCTTGGCCATGTTTAATTTTTCTTGGCCCTGGCATCATTCTTGTTTCCAAGTGTTTGTCCCTTTGAAATGTCTCCCTTAATTGTTTCCCAGGTCTTCGACCACTCCCTCTCAGTTGGGATATTTCCTGTCTACTCCATTCATCTTTTGCTTGCCTTGCAATTAGAGCTGGCTCCTCTACACTGCTGCCTCATCCCACACTTCCCTTCTCTAATATTGCCACTCTGAACCCTCTGCTGCCTTTCCCTTTTGCTGCTTTTTGGAAATTTGGGGTTGATCTGGGATATGGGAAAGTTCAGAAGTTGGTCATTGCTGTTTGGCAGGATGGAGGTGGAGGGGTACATTCTGAAGATCTTTGCTGGGAGAGTTGGGGGTGTTGGGGAATGATTTCCATTCTTCCCATCCTTATCTTGGTTTTGGCCTTAGTGTTGGGAGTGGACATCTGAGAAGTGTAGAAAAGCAAGAACTGGTGGGCTTGGAGTATATATGAGGGCCAGAGGAAGGGTGTAGTGTCCCTCTTGGGAGAAGAACGGGGCCGGGGGAGTCTGCTCTGGGGCTTGAGCAACAGTCCAAGAGCTGTATTTTTCCAAAAAAAAAAAAACAGTTATGAGGTCTGAGTTTGGCATATCAGGGGGGCCTGATCTCCAAATCTATTTAGAGTATGGATGTTTAATCTCTGGAGAGTTTTGAACTTTGTGAACCCCTTGAAATTCTAAGAAAAATTCTGTGCACAAAGGTGTACACCTTTTCTTTTCTGGAAAAGACTTCATGGATTATATCTGATTCTCATATGGATCCATGCCCTCCCTCCAAACCCAGATAAAATCAATCCACAATCTTAGAGAGATTCTTATTTGGTGGATTGGGGTAAGGGTAAGGATGTTGATATTTTCTTAAAGTTCTAAGTATTCCTGGGGTCAGAGAGAGTTTGGGGGAGGTTGGGGAGTTTGGAATCCCAGAAAGGGTTGGGGTGAAAACCTTCCTGAAAGAGGTCCTAAGGGAGATGAGGAAGTGTATTTGCTAAGGTGGGGCTGGGAATTGGGAGGTGGAGGGCCCTGAGGTCTCCTTGGAAGGCTTGGGAGGTCTGGGAAGAGGGAGTCTTAGGAGAGGGCTGGGGGATTTTGGGGGTAGGGTTAGGGAGGTGTCCAGAGGATCTGGGAATGAAAGAAAGTAGGAGTTAGGATGGGGGTAGTATTGGTGTCCTGGGTGCTCACCGGTCCCACTGGGGGTTACATGTGTGTCTTCTTCAGGCTGCCCGTGGACCCCGGGGGCTGAAGGGAGAGAAGGGGGAACCTGCGGTGCTGGAACCTGTAAGTTGGTCTGTTGATCACTGAGCTGAAGGCAGGGGGAAGAAGAAAAGGAGGTGGGTTGCTAGCCCTGTAGCCTCTGACTTTCAACCTTTGGCTCTACAGGGTATGCTGGTGGAGGGGCCTCCTGGCCCAGAAGGCCCTGCGGTGAGTCTAGCTGTGACCTTTAGCCTCCATTCTTTTCTCAGAGACCCTACTTACACAATCATCTTTGCCTTCTCCACATATGACCAGGCTTCCTTCTTGGAACTCTGGAGAATCCTTCCAAAGCTTCCAAGATCCTCAAATCTCTTTTATAGAGACCACTCTTCAGCCACATACCCCTCTTCTATGTGAATGCCACACCTGACCCACTCCTCATTTGTTCCTCAGGGGTTGATTGGTCCCCCTGGCATCCAGGGCAACCCAGGCCCAGTTGGAGACCCTGGCGAGAGGGTAAGGGGGCAGCGTGTGTGCACATGCACGTGTGTGTGTGTGTGTGTGTGTGTGTGTGTGTGTTATGAGGGAAGGGCTGCATAGGAGCCTCTAGAACCCAATGGGGGCACCATGCTCAATAACTCCTCATTAGCAGATTGATTAATGAACAAAGGGCTGGTGTGCTCTCCAACACCCAGAAAGGAGGACAGGCTCTGGATGGGGAGGGGAGTAATCTGGTGTCTCACTCTCATTTTTCTCTGTGGGAGTGGGAGGGTTCAGGAAAGATCTAGAAAAGTCTACATTTATCCTGTAGACGGATTCACAATGATGCCAGGACCCTAACATTCCCTACCTATCACCTATCCTCATTTTCTCCCCACTCCAGGGCCCCCCTGGCCGAGCAGGGCTCCCTGGATCAGATGGGGCCCCTGGACCTCCTGGCACATCGCTCATGCTCCCAGTGAGTTGTCTTCTGGGCTTTGGAATGGGGAAGGTAGGGGAATCATGTTCTGTCACCAAGAACCAGAAGACCAGGAGAGCAAAGGAGGATTCTCTAAAGACCATCAACTCAAAGAGATTGATCTTTGAGGTGGATGGACTAGATCTCATTAGATGACCTGGAACCAAACATGGATCATCTAGAACTGGGCAAAAAATCCTATATTTCAGGAAGTCTAGAACTTCTAAAAACTCTAGGAGAGTTTTCCCAGAGGAAGAAGCCAGAGAGTAGGGGAGGAAGATGCGAGTAGTTTCTGAAAATCTCTATGTGATTATCTGGAAAACTTCTGTGGGAGACAGTGGAGGAAGGCATGGGGTGGGGCTGTCCCCGAACCTGGGAGATGGGGCAGAAATTCTGGATGAAGCCTCTGGTTGGGAGAGTCACATGGGTTTCCTGGAAGAGAACCTACACCTTCCTCTCTCTCTGCCCCTCAGTTCCGGTTTGGCAGTGGTGGGGGTGACAAGGGCCCTGTGGTAGCAGCCCAGGAGGCTCAGGCCCAGGCGATTCTGCAGCAAGCACGGGTAAATAAGGCTGGAGGGGCATGGAGGGCAAATGAAGACTTTAGGAGGGATTGAAAGGGTAGGTTGGAGTAACTGTGGAGGAGGGTAAGGTCTGGGTTGGTTTGAGGCTGAGAGTAAGGTTTGGGGGAATACAAGGAGTGGAAGTGCAAATTTGGAAGGTGGAAGGTGTACTGGGGTTGGGAGTTTCCAGCTACCTCTTCCTCAGCTCTGCTGTGTCCCCTGCTTCCCTAGCTGGCGCTCCGAGGACCCCCTGGCCCCATGGGATACACAGGCCGCCCTGGACCCTTGGTGAGTGAGTGGGGTATTGGGGTATGGAGTTCTTTGTGTGTGTGTGTGTGGGGTAGGGATAGTTCTAGAAAGGGACTATGTTGAAAGTTATTTTGCTTATTTTGGGGAGGGCTTTGAAGTCACTGTTGGGTGTATCATTTAACATAGCCACCTCTCTTCTCTGTCACAGGGACAGCCTGGGAGCCCTGGCCTGAAAGGAGAATCTGGAGACCTAGGACCTCAGGTGACAAGCCCCACCCATTTGATCCCCCATCCAGGGCCTCCCTTTCTGTCTATGCCCTTTAACCCTGCCCCTGACTCTCCCTCACCAGGGCCCCAGAGGACCTCAAGGCCTCACAGGCCCTCCTGGCAAGGCTGGGCGAAGGGTGAGTGGGGGTGTGGTGGGTGTGGGTGGGAGAGAGGGCACACACAAAGTGTGAAGGAATGTGCCTCTGTTTGCTCTGACACTTCCTTTGCACCCCAGGGCCGAGCAGGTGCTGATGGAGCTCGAGGGATGCCTGGAGAACCTGGAGTGAAGGTAACAAGTATGGGTCCCTCTCTGATGTCTGTGGCTTCTAGCACTATCTAAGCTCTGGGGATTACTAAATTCCCCAGGTTTCCCCATGAAGCGGCACTCAGGACAAAGTAGGGATGGATAGGGTGGGTAAAGGGCTGGGACCTCACTTGGGCTGCCCTCTTCCCCTAGGGTGACCGAGGTTTTGATGGACTCCCAGGGCTACCTGGGGAGAAGGGACATAGGGTGAGTATATTGGGGGTAGTGCATTTTGATGAGGGGTAGACCTTCCATGGAGGGGTGGGGAGGTAGGGATCTCAAGGCAAGAGGAGGAGGCTGAGGGTCCCAGGAGGAACTCAATGGGTGAAACTGATTGGTTAATTAAAGAGGGTCAGTATCTGCCTGAATTGGGGGTTCTGAGGCCCCTCTTATCTCTTCCCCCATTTTCCAGGGTGATACTGGTGCCCAGGGCCTTCCTGGCCCCCCTGGTGAGGATGGAGAGCGGGTAAGTATTGTGGCTAGGGAAGGGACTCAGTATGGGAGAAGTGGGGAAGGTGAGGCTGCTTCATCATGTCTTCCTCCTCCAGGGAGACGATGGGGAGATTGGGCCTCGGGGACTGCCTGGAGAATCAGTGAGTGTCTAGGGGTTTTGGTGAGGGGGGTCTCTGGGGATGTCAGGGGAGCGGCATGGGCATGAAGGAGACGCATTACCTCTCGCCCACACATGCCATATCTTCCCCTCACCTGATTGCAGGGACCTCGAGGTCTCCTTGGCCCCAAAGGCCCACCTGGTATTCCTGGACCCCCGGTATGTGACTATCCCTGACTTCTGACCCTGACCTCACCCCCTGACCTTTCCAACTCTCCAACCTTTCTAGCTGCCTCTTCCTCCCACACTTCTGGTTTCCTCTCCCTTCCCCCCCAGCCCCCAGCTCTGCTCCAGCCTTTACTCCCAGGTGCTCTTACAGGGCCGTATGGTGCACTGTGCTAAAGGCTCTGAGGGTAGCTTAAAAAAAATTCTGAAGAAAAACAAAACCCCACAAACCCACAGACCCATAGACCTACGCCCTGTGGATCTGGGCTGGCTATGTTTGCTTAGGTTTGGGATGAATTGGAGGTCTGACCGATGTCAGGCTGCCCCATCCCACCCTCTGGAATGACTGGGCCTCTCAGAAACCACAGGTCCTTCCAGGGCCCTGGCCCCATCTTCCAGCCTGCTCACGCCCCTCTCATGTTTCAGGGAGTCCGAGGCATGGATGGTCCCCATGGTCCCAAAGGGAGCTTGGTGAGTAATGGGCACAGAGACACCACCTGGCCCTGAGCCAAGGTCCTGTTTCCATTTTGACTCCCTGCTTGGTTCTGGTTCTTGCCCTCTTGCTGCCCCTGCTTCGACTCAGCTCTTGGCCCTAAGTTTGTTGTCACCATCTTTTGATCCTTGCCTGGTTGCTTGTTTCTAGGGACCCCAGGGAGAGCCAGGACCTCCTGGACAACAGGGCACTCCTGGAACCCAGGTGAGTTGTCCTGTCCAACCCCTCCCCATCTTTAGCAACTTCCCCTGGGCTTCCACAGTGGTTCAGACCCTGGATGGAAATTAAAGGTCTCAAGCCTTCACCACTCATGCTCTGAATGGGGATGCTGGCTATAGGAGAGAGTAGTCCACCCCTGTGGGGCTCCTGTGACTCCTCTCTCTCTCTGTATAGGGTCTCCCTGGGCCCCAGGGTGCCATTGGCCCTCATGGAGAGAAGGTAAGTGACTAAGTGATTTGGGGGACAGGAGATACACCGGGGGAGGTGTAGGGAGAGCCTTAAATGTGTGGCTGGGGCTTCAGCCATGGTGTGACCTGATCCCACTGGTGACCCTGAGCCTCCTTGTCTTCCTGCAGGGTCCCCGAGGGAAACCAGGGCTCCCTGGCATGCCTGGCTCAGATGGACCTCCGGTGAGTGGGTCCCTACCTCTTAATCCAAATTCCACATGACCCTCCACCCCAGTGAATAACCTCCAAGTGACTTTGGTGACTATCTACATAGTGTGTTCCTTACACCAGGAGGTCACTGGTGGTGCCTGCCCATGGTCACTAGGCTTCATTAGGGTCACAAGGGAAAGCTGGGCTAAAGAAGTGAAGGAAGGGGTGCAGGGAAGGTAACAGTGGCCAGATGTCACATTCTCCTTCCTTTACCGGCAGGGTCACCCTGGGAAGGAAGGTCCTCCTGGAACCAAAGGAAACCAGGTGAGATGGTCCATGCCTGCTTTCATTCCTGGAGGAGTTTCTACCCAGACTTTGGGGCCTCAAAATCCTTGGAATTTCCTTGGATTATCATTCATGTGTGGCTGAAGTATTCTTGGTCCCATGCCTTGTATCCCTATCCAGATTCCAATGTTGTCTCTTCCATTTCTTCCACCCCCCAAGGCCTCCATAAGTCACACCCTGAGACCCCTTTATAGGTATCTCTTTTTCTTCTTCCAGGGTCCATCTGGACCTCAGGGTCCTCTAGGATATCCGGGACCTCGAGGTGTCAAGGTAATGGACAACCAGGCTGGGAAATAAAGCACTATGGTTGGGGGAGGCAGCTGGGATCTCAGGAGCTCAATCCTTCCCAACCTCCATCCCTGATCTCCCTGTCTCTATCTCCCTTTTAATTCTAGGGTGTGGATGGAATTCGTGGTCTGAAGGGCCATAAGGGTGAAAAGGTGAGCAGCGTGCCTCCAGCTTCCCAGCACCTCCCTCCATTCTGCCCAGCACCACCCCTTTGGTCCAGCTCTTCCCCTGCTTCCTGTCCTCCAGCCTGCCCTGTGCTGCTTTCCAGCTCTGAAATCCACCCTTCTACCCATATCTTCTAAAATGCTCCATTTTACCTCCTGACCCCTCCCCCCACCTTCCACATCATCTCTGATGAGCTCTCACCCCCATTTTTCTCAGGGCGAGGATGGCTTTCCCGGGTTCAAAGGGGACATGGGTGTGAAAGGTGACAGGGTGAGTAGAAGCCCACACACTGGCCCCCCCAGCCCTAAGTCCTGATCCTCCTCCATTTTGGAGCCTCCAATCACTAGCTTATCTCCTGAAACCACAGAGTCCCCATCCAGTGGTCTTTCCCCCTTAAAGCCTGTCCCCGGCAGAATGACAACCCCACAGCTGAGTCCCACCAGCCCGAAGGTCACAACACTCTCCCTTTCCCTGTCCTTCAGTAGCTCTGGGACCCTACTCAGCCTCACCGAGGCCTACCTCTCCTCTTGGAGCCCAGCCCATACCCCCAGTCCCTGACACTTGCCTCTTCAACCCTCTTACCCAGGGAGAGGTTGGAGTTCCTGGTTCCAGGGGAGAAGATGGTCCTGAGGGACCAAAGGGACGTACTGGACCCACTGGAGACCCTGGCCCCCCTGGGCTCATGGGCGAGAAGGTGACCGGGGATGAGGGAGTCTGTGCCTATATGCTCTAGGGACATGGAGGGGATGAAGGCCTGGGCACTAGGATCAGGATCGACTTTAGGGTGCCAATAGTTGGAGTCAGTTAGTCATTTGAAGACCATTAATTATTCACCTCTCTGTAGAAGGCTCCTCCTGGCCACTGACAGTTAGGGGTGGGGGTGAGGATGTATAAGAAGTCAAGGAAAAGTCCCTGTCATGAGAATTTACATGACATAGAAGTGAGGACAAGGCATGAGGCTGGCATAAGGTATATGGGTGCAAGGCAGAGTGAAAATGTGTCTGGACTCAGAGCAGGAGAAATACCAAGAAGGGAGAGTCAAAGAGGAGGTGAGCCAGACCTGCAGAGCTAACTCCAGCAAGCCCTCACTCACCGAGTGCCAACACCCCACCTGCTTGTCCTATCAGTCCTGCAAGGCAGGCTCCACTACAGCCCTGTGTTGCGGAGAGCTTTCACTGAGGCACCAAGAGGTTAAGATACTTGTTAGTCACACAGCGAGTGAGGGGCATAGCCTGGGTTTGAGCCCAGGCAGTCATGCTGTAGAATCTCTGCTCCCAGCCTCTGCTTCACAGTTGTCCGGGCAAGGTGGGCCCTGAAGCATCAGGAGGAAGGGGTGCATGTCAGGGGGATTAGGGGTGATGCAGAGCATGGGTGGGGGCAGAGGCGTTCCTGAGTGTGGTGTGTGCGGGCCTGCAGGGGGACTGGTCTTGATGGAGTAGAAGTGTGCACTGGGGAAAGGGAGCTGAGGTTGAAGGGTAGGCAGGGATCACAGTCCTGAGGAACTTGATGGAACTGCAGATTTAGAGACACAGAAGGGGTGAGATCCCACCACCAGAGTTGGGGAAAATCTACTCTCAGGAAGGAGAGATTACAAAAGCCAGGCAGCCTGTGGAACAGGAGGTGAGGGGTCAGGGGCTGGAGGTTCGCTGGGGAGCCTTGCCGGGTAGGGGCTGGCTCCTGTCTCTGGGGCTTGGGGTCTCTTGGGGGCAGGGATGGAGTGGTATCTGTGGCTCCTCTTGCTCCTGACTGCTCCCTATCTCTCCACAGGGCAAGCTGGGTGTTCCTGGTCTGCCTGGCTACCCTGGACGCCAGGGTCCCAAGGTGATATGATGCCCCTTTTGTGACCTTCCTCTTCCCTTCTGTGACCCCTGATTCCAGGAAGCACAGACTGACAGAGCAGTGGGGGACCCTAGAGTGAATTTAGTCCACCCCCATTCCACAGATGGGGGAACAGAGGGCCAGAGAGCAGCAGGGGTTTGCCCAAGGACACCTAGTTATTGGCAGAGCATAGTCCTCCCTTCCTGCTGCCTCTGTCACCAGTTCTGACCCCCTATTAACTCTTCTAGGTCCTCCTTTTTTGTGACTTTTCAATTTTCTCCTTCTCTACCCTCACCAGGGCTCCCTGGGATTTCCTGGTTTTCCTGGCGCCAGTGGAGAGAAGGGAGCCCGGGTAAGCTGGGGGAAGGGAGAGGGTGTAGAGGGCAGAGCTGCTCTGTTGGGGGGAGTCATGCCCTGGGTGATGTGGTGTCTCTGCTTCCTTCCTACCAGGGCCTGTCAGGGAAATCAGGGCCTCGGGGAGAGCGGGGCCCCACGGTGAGTGCAGGGGGGCAGACACGTGGCTCAAGATCCAAAGAGGTGCTTTGGGATTTTTCTGACAACTCCCCTCCCCTCTCTCTAGGGTCCACGGGGTCAGCGGGGACCCCGAGGTGCCACGGGGAAGTCTGGAGCTAAGGTTAGTGGTCTTGGCAGGGCTCCATCCACCATCTGGCCCTTAGCCCAGCTCCCCGTTGACTCCTCTGACTTCCAGGATAGCTAGAAAGCAGCTCTTCTTGCCTTCTGATCCTCTTTCCCCCCACAGGGAACATCAGGTGGTGATGGCCCCCATGGGCCTCCTGGAGAAAGGGTGAGTGTGGTTTGAGTCTCCTGATCCCTAATGCTCCCCAGGGAGCTTGAGTGGAGCCCATGCCCTCTCACCCCAGGGGGGAAGCTGCATCCCCTGCCCATTCTCCTGATTCAACCCAGCTCTGTCTCTAGGGTCTCCCTGGACCTCAAGGCCCCAGTGGATTTCCTGGCCCCAAAGGACCTCCGGTAAGCTGACCTCTGACCTGCCTTGGTTCTGTGAATCCTTCTTCTCCATCCTCCTTTCCAGCTCAGAGTTCACCTGACATCTGAACCCCTTCCAGGGTCCCCCTGGGAAGGACGGGCTGCCAGGACACCCAGGCCAGAGAGGAGAAGTGGTAAGTGATGCCCCTGGCCCCCTGAGACCTTCAACTTCCAGAGCTGTCTGGAAGGCCCACCAGGGAGGTTCTTCTGGCAGAGTGGAGATCAACCTGGTGCTGCTCAGACCCATGGCCAAGGACCTGGTGGTGACCCTGCCGTTCCTCTGGGAACCTGGTGTCCATCCCACAGTGTCCATGCCTGATATGCTTTGACTGCTCTCTCCTCTTCCTCTCTCAGGGTTTCCAAGGGAAGACTGGCCCCCCTGGCCCTCCAGGGGTGGTGGGACCTCAGGTATGTCTGCCCTCTGAGAGAATGGACCCCAGACCCTGGAGTTAGTCTTTCTGCCCCTTTTCTCCCTGTTTCCAATCACATGCCCCAGCCTCTGCTTTGCCTGACCTGCCCCCCACCCCACCGGGGCTGGAATTTGGAGCAGGGACCCCAACTTCAGTCTGGTTCCTGGGCCGGTTCTCATCTTCTTGAGCCTCAAAGGGGCAGTTCCCCAGTGGGGACACAAGTGGTATGGTTACTCCAAACTGGGGAGTTAACACCAGCGCAGTAGCCTAGCAGAGCCCTTGGAGTCTCCCAGTAGCTTTGGGGCACAGCTAAAGGGTTCCAGAGGGGTTATTTCAGGGTGGCCAGGGTGGCCTGTTTGGGCAGGGAGACGGGCAGAGGGTCTGAGATGGAGTCTTTCTGTCTCTTTCCCAGGGGGCAGCAGGAGAAACTGGGCCCATGGGGGAGAGAGGTCACCCAGGACCCCCAGGGCCCCCTGGAGAGCAGGGACTGACTGGAACATCTGGAAAAGAAGGAACAAAGGTCGGTAAAGGGCCAGGCAGAGGGAAACTTGGGGGGCCAGGGTTGGGGTGCTGAAGGGAACAGCTAATTGGGGATTTGAGAAAGGCCAGAAATCTCTCTGTCCAATCTGGGAGCGTAGCTGTGGCTCATCACTTTGTGTTTCATTTTAGGGTGACCCTGGTCCCCCAGGGGCCCCAGGGAAGGATGGACCTGCTGGTCTGAGGGGGTTCCCAGGAGAGAGAGGCCTCCCGGGCATTGCCGTGAGTGTGAACCCAATCTCCCAGCCGCATTGCCTGAGAAAAGTTACTGCTGTCCTGGCATCCCTCAGTGTCACCCCACCCCCATTTCTCTGAGCCTGCCCCCCCTCGACTTTCATCCTTCCCTGCATGTCTCTTGGACCCTCATTCTTGTTGTGTCCCACCCTCCTGTCTCACATCTGTTGCTCCAAATCTCTGGTTCACAGGGTGGACCCGGTTTGAAGGGAAACGAAGGTCCGGCTGGTCCTCCTGGCCCTGCAGTGAGTCTGGGGACCCTGGGGGACAGGAGGGAGGACCCAGGAAAGAGTGGGTGTGGAAGGATGAAGAGTGGCATCTGGATCTAGGCAAGACCGTGGGACTGGGCAGAGGGAGCCTAGGGTCAGCCATAGTGCATCCAATTTTGGGCTATTCTTCTGGGAACCATGGTCAGGGGTCCTCTGGTGTGGGTGGGCTGTGGTCTCCTCCTTGGGAGTCTGACTCCATTTCCTGTTTCAGGGCTCCCCTGGGGAGCGAGGTGCAGCAGGATCAGGGGGACCCATTGGCCCCCCAGGGCGCCCTGGCCCACAGGGTCCCCCTGGAGCTGCAGGAGAGAAAGGTGTCCCGGTGAGTGTGGGGTCCCTGGGGAGACACACACTGGGGAGGGGTCTGTGAGCTGTGAGCTGCTGGGCTCTGGAGGGTTTCCTGTGAGGGTGTTTGAAGGTGATGATTCCGGGTCATGACTCCTTTCTTCATTTCCTACAGGGTGAGAAGGGCCCCATTGGTCCAACTGGCCGAGATGGGGTGCAGGGCCCTGTGGGGCTTCCTGGTCCCGCTGGACCCCCAGGCGTGGCAGGAGAGGATGGAGACAAGGTGTGGGAACCCACAGACCCTGGACCCAATCTTTCCAGATGAGATCGATGATCTGGGCATACCTCCCATCCCCTTTCCTGTCTTAACCTCCCTGCCTCATCCAGGTCCTTTCTGTAATATCTCACCTGCCTTCTCCCTGCAGGGTGAGGTGGGAGACCCTGGACAGAAGGGCACTAAAGGGAATAAGGGTGAACATGTAAGTGGCCATGACTTTTGACTTCTGACCTCTGACCTTTAGCCTCATTTCCACCTGATCTCTCTTCCTGTCTTTGGTGTCTTTGACTCTCCTTTTCCCCTGCAGGGCCCTCCTGGACCCCCTGGGCCCGTTGGTCCCGTGGGGCAACCTGGAGCAGCGGTGAGTGACTGATGCCCTGTCTGCCCCCACCAGGGGCACTGGCAGCCTCTAGTCTGCCCTCAGTTCCGCTTTGCCCTGTGGGGGCTCTGGGCCTGGTGCCCAGCTCAGTGTGGAGTTTGTGAATAGAGAACACCTGACCCATGACTGTCTCTGTGTCCTTGTCCCTGCCCTCTCTCCACCTCAGGGAGCAGATGGGGAGCCCGGAGCTCGGGGGCCCCAGGGACACTTTGGAGCCAAAGGCGATGAAGGAACAAGAGGATTCAATGGGCCCCCGGGACCCATTGGCCTACAGGTTAGTTGGAAAGAAGAGGCAGGGGCTGAGAGGTGGGGTCAGGATGGGTCTGATGTCTGCCCCAGACCCCCACCATCCCCTGCTGCTGAGGACTAGGGGGCATGTGGGATTGGAGGGAAGGGCACTGTCTACCTGGAGCTGTGCTCTAGGGGGTTGGTCATCTGGGCACGTGCTGTGTACCCCCACACAGGGTTTGCCAGGCCCCTCGGGGGAGAAAGGAGAAACAGGAGATGTGGGCCCTATGGTGAGTGTGACCCCCTAGCCCCAAGCCCACCTACTAGTCACCCCCCCCCATCCAGCGGCCCCAACACCCCACTGCCACCGATGCCCCTGCTCCCTGGTAGGGTTGTCCCCGTCCCCTGCCACCCCCAGGATGTCTGCCTCACCCAGCCCTCTGCCATTTCTGTGTGCCTAATGCTCTTTCTCTTCCTTCTCATCTCTGCCCTATCTGCTTTTCCCAGGGACCTCCGGGCCCCCCAGGACCTCGAGGCCCAGCTGGACCCAATGGAGCTGATGTGAGTCCTCTTAGCCTCTGTCCCTTCAGATCAATGTGGCCAGTCCTGCCTCCCTTTCCTCAGACTATAAACTCTAGTCTCATCTCAGCTGCCGAGAGAAGCCTCTGGCCTGGAAGGCCTCCCACTGTCTCACTGCTGTGACCTTGGCGCTCATCCAGGCTCTGTCTCTGGAATGTCACCTCCTTCCTTAAGCAGTTACCCTAACTTCTGTTCCTCTTTCAGGGTCCGCAAGGTCCCCCGGGAGGTGTTGGGAACCTGGGTCCCCCTGGAGAGAAGGTAACTGGGAAGGGGGTGAATGAATGGACTCGCCTTGGCGGGGGTATGAGGGTTGGATCTGGTCTGTTAGTTTTGGTTGGGGGTGGCAAAAGAAAATGAGAGGGGGGGGGGGGGAATAGCAGGATTTTGGGGAAGAAGGAGGTGTTTGACCCCAGTCTTCTTTCAGGGAGAGCCAGGAGAATCAGGATCTCCAGGGGTCCAGGGCGAGCCAGGTGTCAAGGTGAATGAAAGCTCTGAGGCCTTGCTCCCTAATCCCCATCACCTTCCTCAACCTCAGCGCCCCACCCCCGATGTGTGATCTGCTAGAGCTGGAGCTCTTCTACAGCTCAGGAGCCTGTGCTCCCCATAATCAGGGAGATTGGACCCCTGGGTCTGAGTGAGCCCCACACGCTTTCTTTGAAGGGAAGAGGGACCAGATGATTCCCTGTGGGCTTGACTTTCTGTGTGCATCCTGCTGTCACTGAGGGGACAGAGGGGAGGCTGAAGGTGTTTTGGAAGCAGGGACTGCATCCTTGATCATCAAGACCCCTTTGGGACCATCTGTACCCTCCATTCATCTTCCAGGGCCCACGTGGGGAGCGTGGGGAGAAAGGAGAATCGGGGCAGCCAGGAGAGGCCGGACCACCAGGGCCTAAAGGCCCCACCGGTGATGATGGCCCCAAAGGGAACCCTGTGAGTTTGGCGGGGGGGGGGGGGGGGGGGGGGGGGGGGGGGGGGCGGGGAGGAGGGCCTTGGGAATGAGAGACCTGGGAATATGGGTGTGTGTGAGTGGGAGGGTCTTGGAGTAGGGAGAGCCCAAGGATGGGGGGAGTACTTGGGTGGAAGTCTCTGGGAATGAGATCTGGGAGGGATGTATGGGGTCTGGAATCCAGAGACAGAAAGTGAGAGATGCCTTCTAATTAATTCCATGAAAGCATTAGAAGGCACAAAGTGCATGAGGTGAGAAATGTGGGTGCAGGAGACCATCTTCTCAGGGGGTGCAGGTGGGCCTTGCCTGTAGAGAGGGAGGGTGTCACATGTGCCCATGGGGGTCTGTGTTGGCTCTGGGTAGGCTTAGGGGGTTGTGACCTTGCCCTGTTCTTTTCTGGACTAGGGTCCTGTTGGTTTTCCTGGTGATCCTGGCCCTCCTGGAGAAGGTGGCCCTCGGGTGAGTCCTCCTCAGAGAAAGAGGGGAAAGAGGGTGGGCTTCTGTACGGAGCCTCCATGTGGCTGATGCGTTTTGAGTGTGAGAAGCTGGGGGCGGGGCAGGGCAGGTGGAGGGATGGGAGGATTAGCAGTTTTGGGCTGATGCCAGCCAGGTTGGGGCAACCCTTGACCTTGGTTCATCCCTGCAGGGCCAGGATGGTGCAAAGGGTGACCGAGGAGAGGATGGCGAGCCAGGACAGCCCGTGAGTGACCAGTGACCCCTCCCTCCACCACGGAGCCCAAGCCTTCAGGCCCATTGCCCCCTTTTTGTGCCCTACTCCTGAGGGGTCCACTGGCTGGAGGCTAACCACTCATTCACCCCTACTCCTTCCTCCATAGGGATCCCCTGGTCCCACTGGGGAGAATGGACCCCCTGGACCACTTGGGAAGCGGGTAAGTGAGGTGGACACCTGGGAACTTGTGGGGCAGTCCTTAGGGTGGATAGAGGATGGGACAGTAACACATGGGATGGGCAGGGAGGTGCTTGGGATCTAGGCTGTCCTTGGGTGGGGTGCACATGTGTGTGAACATTTGTATTTTTAAGTGTCTGTGTATAACTGAGTGTGTCTGTTGTTGGGTTTTGCTATGTATATTCTTGCCAGGGGCGGTGGTATTCACCAACTGATCAGAACGGACACTGGAGGAAGGGGCTAGCTTTCCTGGAGGGCCCCCGCTAGGCCAAAGATTAACCCTCTAGTTGCTGGGGCAGGAGGTGGGGCACTAGATGGTGTGTGGGCAAGTGGCTTTTTGCGAGATGCACAGAACTACTCGGTATTTTAACAACGGGTGCAGCTGTACCAGCTTATCTGTGGCTCAGCTTCTGTGACTGCGTCTGTGCAAGCCCAAGTGTGTGTGTGAGTGCGCGTGCATGCTCGCTGGAGCCCAGTAGGACAGGGAGGAGAAAGCGGCTGAGCCTGGCTATTCACTACCTCACCGACTTTTCCTTCCTGTATCCATCTGCAGGGTCCCGCTGGCACACCTGGTCCTGAGGGGCGGCAAGGAGAGAAGGGGGCCAAGGTAAGGGAGAGGCTGGAATATTCCCTCCGTCTCCTGGCACCTCTGGTTCCTCAGACTCCTCTCTCTAGATGTCTACCCTGTGTTGACCTCCTCTATGTTGAGCCTCTTGTTCGGATGGGGGTTCCGTTCCCTATACTTACTCCTGCTCAAGGGGCTCCTGGGGTTTGGCCCCTCCTCTCTGCTTCATCCAGTCCGCCTTGGACCCCCTACCACCACCCATACTCCCTTCCTCTGCCCTTTAAGGTTCATTCCTTGTATGTGTTTCAGGGGGATCCTGGCGCTGTAGGTGCCCCGGGGAAGACAGGCCCCGTGGGCCCTGCAGGCCCAGCAGGGAAACCTGGTCCTGATGGGTTAAGAGGTCTCCCAGGCTCAGTGGTGAGTAATGGAATGGAAAGGCTTGGCTGGGGTAGGAGGGGTGAGGGGCCTTGAGGGGTACCTGTGTGGGGACACTTTTCCTCACCTCTGTGGCCTCCTTGAATCTGCAGGGTCAGCAAGGCCGTCCTGGGGCCCCGGGCCAGGCTGGGCCTCCAGGTCCTGTGGTGAGTGACTGTGGATTAGTGGGGTGGGTCGGGGTGAGGATGCTGGTTCCCTGGGGCAGGGGGAATCCAGCTGAAGCCCTGGAGGAAGTGGGAAGTGGTGGCCAGAGGGCCTGGTCCCACCCCTCCCTGGAGAGAGTGACTTCCTGTCTCCCCACAGGGACCTCCGGGGCTTCCTGGCCTCCGGGGTGATGTCGGAGCCAAGGGAGAGAAGGTGAGTGACACAGATATGCGGCCAGGTATCTCCCCTCACCCTCACCCTTGAAGCCTAGGGGGACCCTGAGTGCCCACCACTATGCTTCAGGGCTCCAGCACCATCTCTGGGGGTCCTTACTCAGTGACGACCGTTCACAGGCCCTGTTCTGTCAGACCCTGTGCCTAAGTCTCTCTTGCCTTCTGCGCTCTCACCCCCATGGGCTCCTTCTTCTGCATCCACGTGTCTCCTCTCTGCACCCCCCTGACCACTTGTCCTTTCTCCAGGGTCATCCAGGTCTCATCGGACTGATCGGGCCCCCTGGGGAGCAGGGTGAGAAGGGTGATCGGGGACTTCCTGGCCCCCAGGGCTCCGCTGGACAGAAGGGAGAGACGGTGAGGACATGGTCCTGAAAGGTCTGGGAGGATGAGTGTGGGGATTCGTGTTGGGGGTGAGGGTGGAGGTGGAGAAAGGGGTGAGGGAGGGGGTGTGGAGGAGGACCCAGTTGAACCACGCCCCTCTCCTTCCTAGGGTATCCCAGGAGCGTCTGGGCCTATTGGTCCTGGAGGGCCCCCTGGCCTCCCCGTGAGTACCCCATCTGTTCCTCACAAAATCCCCTAAACCCCACTGCTCCCCCCTCCATAATCCCCCAATGGCTTCCATGGCAACCACCAGCCTAACCAGCATAGGTCCCAGGGTCCTCCATATGTCCTTACATCTGCAGCATTTCCTCCCCCGTCCTTTCGGGGCCTCCCAAATGTCCCCGTGTTCCCTCACACCTGCCCCTCCTGCGGTAAAGCCAGGGTCTGTGGACTCATGACTTTGCATCTCCATTTCTCCATATCCCGACCGTCCCCTGTGCTGACCATCTCTGTCTTGTAACCTCATTTCACAGGGACCTGCTGGCCCCAAAGGAGCCAAAGGAGCCACAGTGAGTGACCCCCAGCCAGCTCTGAGCTCTGCCCCCTTCCCCCAGCTGGACTTGACACTTTCTCTCCCGGGCAAATGTGCTCCCTCCAGTGGAGTTCCTCCCTGGCCTGGAGACTGATTTGACCCTTCTGTGACCCTGATCACATGCTTGACCTCTTGACCCTTCCATGACCTATCTACTCCTTTGGCAGGGCCCAGCTGGACCCAAGGGAGAGAAGGGCGTCCAGGGTCCTCCGGGACACCCGGTAAGTTACAAGCCAGGGCTTGCTTCTCTGACTGTCCCTCTCTGTCCCAGTGTTTCTCCATTTCACCCTCATATCAACCTTGCCTGTCACCCTTTCCATCTGTCTCTCCACCCAGGGCCCCCCCGGGCGAGGTGATCCAGCCCCTGCCCATCCAGATGCCCAAAAAGACTCGGCGCTCGGTGGACGGAAGCCGCCTGATGCAAGAGGACGAGGCCATACCGGCTGGGGGGGGCTCCGGGCAGTGCTGGGGGGCTGGAGGAGATCTTTGGCTCACTGGACTCCCTGCGGGAGGAGATTGAGCAGATGAGGCGGCCAACAGGGACCCAGGACAGCCCCGCTCGCACCTGCCAGGACCTGAAGCTCTGCCACCCGGAGCTGCCTGATGGTCAGTGCCGGCCTCAGGAAACAAAAATAACAGTGTGGGCTTGAAAAGCAGAATGGATGGAGGGGGTTCTTGGGGAAGGTGTGGGGTGGGGGTGAGCGCTGAGGGGCTTGGAAGGGCAGCTCTTTGCCAACTAGGTCAGAAGTATTTCCATATTTCCCAGTTGATCTGGTCCTCCCAGTGCACAGCAGCTCATCATCAGCCTGCTGCCTACGGGAAGCGACAAACATACACACGTGTACACATGTGCTCGCATTTACACGGATGGCCGTGTGTGCGAATCTACAATCACGTGTTGTATCCCCGTGAGGATGTCAGCGCTCCTGCCTCCTCCGTTGGGAGCCTGGGGGTGCTGCTGGGGGGAGGGGTGCCACAGACGGGCAGGGGTGTAAGCGATGATGGAATGTGAAGTAGGGTGGGTGGTGGTGTGGGGCTCTGGGGGAGAATGGGACGAGGAGACTGAGGGCATGGTGGGGAGGGCATGGTGGGGAGGGCATGGGGGGAAGGTCATGGGAGGGAGGTCAAGGGGGGAGGGTGTGGGGAGGAGGTCAAGGGGGGAGAATGTGGGAGGGAGTGCTGGGGTTTGGAGCAGCATCGGGGGAGAAGTGGGAAGGGAGGCAAGGAGCACCTTGGGTCCCACCTGTTGGGGCGCTGATCCTTCCTTCTCCCTCACCCAACAGGAGAGTACTGGGTCGACCCCAACCAGGGCTGTGCTCGGGATGCCTTCCGGGTTTTCTGCAACTTTACAGCAGGAGGGGAAACATGCGTGACGCCCCGGGATGATGTCACACAAGTGAGAGCTGGCGCCTGACTGCTCATCCCTGCCCCATAGCATGGCCCAGTCAGGGCCTAGTGGTTTCTAGGTTTATGTGACAGGCACCCTCGCCCCTGCGGAGCCTGCTGCCGCTTCTTTCCTTGACTCTTTCCTTCTCACTGGCCCTCTGCCGCTCACTGTGTCTCCTTCCCTTGACAACCCAAGACAAAGTTTGCCTCTTGTTTACCCTCAGTCAGTCCCTGGCTCCCACTCTGGCCCCTCGTTTCTCCCCCAGCCCTTTCTGCCCACCCATTCCCTGCCCCTGACCGTGGCCCAGCTACCCTGCGTCTGTAGACGCCCCGCAAGCCCGTCTCTGTCTGCCCCTGACTGTGGCCCTCTCTCCTGCCAGTTCTCTTACGTGGACTCAGAAGGCTCCCCGGTAGGTGTGGTCCAGCTCACCTTCCTGCGGCTGCTCAGCGTCTCAGCCCACCAGGATGTCTCCTACCCGTGCTCTGGGATGGCCCGAGATGGTCCCCTGAAGCTCCGGGGGGCCAACGAGGATGAGCTGAGCCTGGAGACCAGCCCCTACGTCAAGGAATTCAGAGACGGCTGTCAGGTGGGAACCGGAAGAGCTGGGTGGGGGTGGATCCCAGAGTCAGGCTGGGGGAAGACCTTTTGGGCAGAGGCACCAGGAAGAGCAGGAGGAGTCCAGCTTCTCGGTGTCAGATATGCCTGAGGGAGCTCAGACGGGGGCGATGGGGGGGCGGGGTGGAAAGGATGGAAGGTGGGGTTCACCTGCGCGCACACACCAGCATCACCCAGAGTGAGTCGTGCAGGCTCGTGCACTCATTTACACAGGCTGCCCAACAGAGGCACACGGGGGTGCAAATCACCCATCCCAGGAAGGCACAGGAGGACCTAGACACCCATCGTCTGTACATACATCCCCAGAATTGTCCGGACAGGGTCACACGGGGACACACAACATGTGGAATCATGTCAGATATTATCACACGATTACACCACGGACACGTGTTTACACATCCCTATGGAGTCCCACAGACTCACACAACCACCACACGTAGACAATCTCAAGGACAAACCCAAGGCTGCACAGACTCGTTCAGGAGCACAGATATGCGCACACGTTCCCAATCCTGATGCTCTGGAAGAAATTTGAAGAAGAAAATCTAGCAAGTTGGATCATGTGACAGGGACGGGGGGAATAGCAGCTAGGGGCGCTCAGAGGAGAGGCGAGCCCAGGCCTGAGGCTGGGGGGCCCGTGGGGCGTGTGCACGCCTCCACCACTCTCACTGCTCCCTCTGTCCCGTCTCCCCCCTCAAGACACAGCAAGGCCGCACGGTGCTGGAGGTGCGAACACCGGTGCTGGAGCAGCTACCAGTGCTGGACGCCTCCTTCTCAGACCTGGGGGCCCCCCCCCGAAGCGGGGAGGGGTGCTGCTGGGGCCTGTCTGCTTCATGGGCTAGGTCCTCCTCTGTCTGACCCTGTCCGTCGAAACCAGGCCCACCTGGAATCCCACAGCATCAGCTCTGTGCCACCTCCCGAGAGGGCTCCTCACCATCGGTGGCTTCGGGCCAGGGCACCGGGAGCCCCCAGCCAGGGGCAGACCAGGGGAGGGGTGAGGCGGGTGCCGGGACGCCCCAGGGGAGGGGTGGCATCTGGGGCTCTTGGTCCTCCCACTTGGAGCCTGTGACCCGTTGGACAGCCGAGACCCTTATTTAAAACGCACCTCCCAATCACCCCAAACAAGCAGAAGAGAAGAGAAAGGACACTGTGTATTTTGTATTTAAAAGTAATTATATTAATTATTTAAAGAGTGGAAAACAAAAGAACAAACAAGATAAAGAGAGAAATGCCAACAAAAATCAGCGGACTTTGGAGACAGGGCTCTCCAGGGGTGAGCCCCGGCACCCTCCTCCTTGCCTCAGGGCTTTCCTCAGTGACTGTGGGGGGAGGTTTTCAGGCCAAACCCCACCTCCCTCACAGCCCGCCTGTAGCACCCACTGTGAATGTTGGAATATATGGTCTCCTTTGCCTCAGGGTCTGACTCTCTCTGTCCAGTGTGGGGCTTTCTCATCTCCCCCTACCGGGTGTTTGGCTCCCTGACCCCCACACCGGCTGTCTCTCACTTGGTCTGGGGCTTGCAGGAACCGCCTGCTACTTGGGGAGCAGGCCGAGCCCCCAGGGGCGGAACAGAAGAGCGAGGGGTGAGTGCAGGGCCTGTATTCAGCGCTGTTGAAATATCGAAATGCTTCTTCCTCATCAGCTGGTAAATGGCCACGACTCAGCCCGCTGAGTGTTCCACCGCCAGCCTGGCCACCCTGGTCCCACCCCTGAGCCTCCCCCCCTCGCCTTCCCTGATCCTGCAATGGAAGGGTTAATGTGTGGCATATGGATGGAAGGGACTCCCAGGACCTTGTCTAGCCCCATGCCCAGTGTCCTTTCTGACTGATGGTTAAATAATGTGATTGTCCCCTCCTGGGCTTATGAGTGTGGTGCTTGTGTTGTTATTTCAATCCCCACCCGGGCCCCCATCCAATACCCCTCTTTGCCTGCTGAGCTGTTACCAGAAATGGAAGGCTTAATCCCTATCCCCAGAGGGGCCTGTCCTTTTGCGGTGTCAGGGCCCAGAAAAGAGTTCATAAAACCTGGCTGACAAGTGCGGACCGCCAAACTGATCTCTTGGTGACATCAGGTGGGAGCCCAGGGTTCTGTCCCACACAGGTGCTGGCATGTTTTTGGGTTCCTTGTTTCCAGGTCCAGCACAACCTCCCCAGCACCCCAATTCCCCATTTTTAGGACCTCAGGGCTGGAAGGGGGTGCTTAGAAGGTCTGGTCTAAACTCTTTGCAAATAAGGACCTTGGGCTCCTTCCAAGACCGCGTTTCCTGCCCCTGGACCTCTGGTCACCTCGTGTCCTGCCCATACCTGTGTGCATTCCCAGCTAGGTAGTGCCGGGCTTCTCTCTGTGTCAAGGTGCACAGTCCTAGTCTCATCGCATGCCGTGCTGCCCCCGCTTCCTCCTTCCCCAGGGGCCCCTCTTAGGGCTTATTCAGCAGCTCTGTGTCCTCCGGGTCAGGTGTCTGGGTAGGTCCCTTCAGTTCAGGGCAGCCGCTCAGCCAGGCATCGCTAGCTGGCCTCCCCACCTCCCGTGGGGCTGCTCATCCTCACACAGGATTTCCTGGCTCCTGCCCGTCCTGGCAGTAGAATGAAACTTAGTCCAGGGCCTCATCCCAATCAGGACACCCCTTCCTCGCTCGCCGTCCGGCTGCGGGTGTCCGAGCGAGCGTGTGTACGGTGTCCCGGAGGCCGCAGACCCCCTGGGGCGGGCCTGGGAGGGACCCAGGGTCCCGGTAGGCAGCGCCCCGCCTCTCCTGGCGGATCCCGACGGCACAGCCTTGATCGTCCCCGTCCCCTGAGGACAGAACCCCGATCTTTGAAACCCTGGAGTGGTGGAGCTAGCTCATTCTGGATCCAAAGAAGCTCTCCTATGGGGCCTAGAGGCCCAGCCTGGCAGAGACGGTGGGCAGGGAAACCGTTTGCAGGTGAAAAGCCCTTCTCGCATCTCTCCGCCTCTGCTGCCCCCTGGTGCCGGCGCCAAGCCCTCGGCCAACTAAAGGGCAAGCGGAATAAGACCTTCCTAACACGTTGTCCCTTTCTTCGTCCCCAACTGAACCCTCCTTACTCCCTCAGCCCAAAAGGCCGAGTGGAAGCCCCCTGATCTTATCTTTACGGGGTCAGGCGGTGGACGGGTTTTTGGGATCACTCGCCCTCGGTCTTAATCTCCAAGTCCTGAAGGCTTCTGACAACCCCCTTCCGGAAGCTTCCTTCTGGGCCTCAGCTAAAAGGAAGATCAGACGGAAATAGATCTTGCCCGCACTCACCCCCAGCTAAGCTGGGCCAGCGCTGAGGCTTCTCCGTGCTTTCTCTGCAATTGGAGCCAAACCCAGAGTTTGCCCCCAGAACCCAAAGGGGAATGTCCCCAAAGGTCACTTTTGGTCAGATGCTCTGAACTTAGAGGGCTTTCTCCATGAAAACAATGCCATACATTCACTCAAATAACACTTATACACGGCAGTTGGGTCCCAGGCCAATCCGCAAAAGCCTATTTAGCTAGAATGCTAACCAACCCCGGACAACCGTTTTACCAGTGATTCTATGCCAAGTTGCAGCCGAGGATGCCAGAACCACACAGCCCTCTCCTTCTGCCTCCTGGCTCCCCAGGGCAGGGGGAGCCAAGCCCTGGCTCTAAGGAAAGATGGGAGGAGTGGCAGGGCAGGGCTCCAGAGGCGGGAGTTTTGGGGTGGGGCTGGGTGTGGGTAGCGCAGGTCCCCTGGTGTCTAAACATGCGGGTGCTGGTAGTGGCTCCAGGGGCTTGTGGGCAGAGGAGGCTTCCAGATGGGCTGGGAAGTAGATAAAGAAGAGAGAGGCAGAGACTTTGGGGAGTTCCTTTGGGCTTGACTGGGTCAGAACACGAACTCTTGCAGGAAACGCTGGGCTCTGAAACTCTTGACTGCCCCTCCAACAAGTTTACTTGAACCCAATAAGGAGAAGGAAGTCACTGATGATGTTGGGAAAGAGAAGGGATATGACAGATTTGTGCGTTAGCAAGGCCCCACCCAGGTTGGATGAGGCTGTGAAGGGCCTGGACACAGGCACACGGCCAGCCACGGGGGTTTAGTGACATTTAGTGGGAAGGCTGTGGGGATGGATGCCGTAGCCTGTCACAGCCTTGGAGCTACTTCTTAGCCTTGGGCTGATATTTTTGGCGTCCTACCTCATGGTCAAAAAACAGCTTGTAAAATTTGGACCACTTAGATCACTGCACCTGAGAGCACTACATATCCCAGAAGACCTCCCCTTCCTTGGCTATGTTGCATGCTGGGATTTGTAGTTTCTACATGGATCAGGGTAGGTGGGAGTAGAGACAGATAAGGAAGGGAGTGGGTCAAAACAAGGCTGCAGTTGCCTCAGAAAGGAGTTCCAGAGCAGTAGGGGGTGGTGACCCAGTTTTGTGATTATGTAGCCCCGATTCCTGCAAGTTCCGTGTGGTCGGCAGGGAGGGTTGGGAACGCATCCTAGTTTTTTCCTAACCAGCTATGCAGTTCAGAGGCCAGGATCATGTTTCCCAGCCCACATCTGCTCAAGTGAGCTGACATCACCCTCTGGGTGCTTGCAGTTGGCTTTCTTTTCTTATTTTCCCCCCTCATCTTTCCCCCTACTGCCATCTCAGTAGGGAAGAACTGTCCACTGGTCCTTGAATGAACACCAGGGACATCTGTAGGGACACCTCCTTTAGGGCTACCCTCAAGCAGCCAAGAGTGTAGAATAAGCCTGAGAGCCAACCCACCACACCGCCTTCCTTCCACCGCCTTCCCTCAGGTGATGGGCATTTGGTCTAGAAATTGTTGTGACAATCCATTTGTTTACTTCGCTCTGGCTTCTCTTCCTCTCAGTAACATCTGCACGGAAGGCCTTGTGAATCCCATGAACTAGGTGTGTGGTTTTCTAAAGAGTAACAGATAGAAGCCATGTTGGATACTATGGCAGCTGGCGTAAAGGTCATGTTCCAGGTCTTGCCATTTCAGCTCTAAAGGGCTGGGATTCCGCAGGGTCTGGGGCCAGAGTACGTGGGTCGTGGTGATATATTCCTGTGTTATGTTCATGGCTCCCCGTGGTCTGGGCTCTGTTGGTGGGTCACGTGGTGGGTAAGTGCTCACTAACTCGGGTACACGTGTACCACGAGGGCTGGTAGAAGTTTCTTATGGCTCTGCAACTTTCCCGTCTTTTTATTAATACCTCAGTATTTCCCCTACTTTTCAGAATTGAAAATCTATAGAAACACATAAGTAAAAACTACAAACTAAGAAACAGGTTTCAGACATATTAGGGTTAGGCAGAGGGTGGGAAGTAGCACCGTGCTTTTAATTGGAGCCCTGGTGACAGAGGGGGTCAGACAGAAGAGTCTGCAGCGGCAAATGGTCCAGGCTGGATAGGGTTGAGCCGACTTAGGGCTGAGGGTGGTGCTGATGATAGCCGGCAGGAGATCTCTCAGCATTCCTTTTTTTTTCAATTTTTGAGTGAGAGAGCGTAGGCAGGGGAGGGGCAGAGAGAGGGGGGAACAGAGAATCTGAACCAGGCTCTGTGCTGATAGCAGCAACCCCGATGCAGGGCTCGAACTCAGGAACGGTGAGATCATGACCCGAGCTGAAGTCGGATGATTAACCCACTGAGCCACCCAGATGCCCCTCTCTGCATTCCTAATGGGGGCTTCTCCTGCATCTAGCTTGCCAGTGGTGTTTTGCTTCTAACTGGGGTGCTTATTTACTATGAGCATCAGTTTTCCCATCTGTGAAGTGGGATAGCACTTGGTTTACAAGGCAGTAATCCCCCTTGTAGTGACAAGGGAGGGGAACTGGCCACACCCCCTTGGTTCAAACGTCTTGCCTTGGTTACTGGCGACACACTGGTGTCTGGGGCACACTGCTCTCCTCTCAACTTCTGATTCTAGTGCTGTCAAGACCTCGGGCTTCTGAAGTTTCTTTTTGTTCCAAACATAAAATCTGATTAAAACAGCTTAAGACCCAAAGGAAATTTCTTTTTTTTTAAATGATTTTTTAAAAAGTTTATTTATTTTGAGAGAGCGAGAACAAGCGGGACAGGGACAGAGAGAGAGGGAAAGAGAGAATCCCAAGCAGGCTGTCAGGGCAGAGCCCGATGTGGGGCTCGAGTCCACAAACCGTGAGGTTATGACCTGGGCCGAAGTTGGATGCTTAACCGACTGAGCCACCCAGGCTCCCTCGAAAGGAAATTTCTTATAAAAATACCAGGGTACTCAGTATTTGAAGGAAGGGTTGACTTAGTACAGAAGAAAAAGGGCAGTTTTGAGACCTCAGAGTTTCATGGACTTTGTCCCTGAGTGTGGCCACAAACACCACTTGGTCAATCTGCTTTCAACCTCTGTGTCTCTGGGCTCCGACGTTCAGGTTCCTGGAGTCCCGTCTCGTTGGTCTAGCTTGCAGACAGGTCAGCTGTCTCCCTGAGAACCAACTTTCTATGGCTGGTGGCCCAGTGTTAACAACAAACAGATAATTTATATGAAGCACTAGGGTGGGTGTACGAGAGGTGTTGGGGACACTCTTCCCACATAAGGTAGGATTGCTGAGAAGACACACCAAGAGGTGTTTGCTGTCTTTCCCTCTATACAGACCACTTTCTTTTTTTTAATGTTTATTTTTTTATTTTTGAGAGAGAGAGAGAGAGAGAGAGCAAGCAGGGGAGGGGCAGAGAGACAGGAGGACAGAGGATCCAAAGAGGGCTCTGTGCTGTCAGCAGAGAGCCCAATGTAAGACTCGAACTCATGAACCATGAGATCATGACCTGAGCCGAAGTTGGACGCTTAACCAACTGAGCCACCCAGGTGCCCCTATACAGACCACTTTCTATACCTTTGACCAGCATGATCCGGCCAGCCCATTCATGACCACACTTGCACTCCTTGACTCCTCCTTGCCCCAAAGGGTCAACCCAAAGTCACACTCCGCCATTGTGGCCACAACATCATGAGCTGTCTAATCTCAGAGTCCAGCATCTCTGTTGTTTTTATTTTGCTGACTTGTTCTTTAGCACATGACCATGACCATGATATCGAGGGCTGCATTATGACTTCTGTGGGCTCTATGCACATTTGCCTTTCTGGACCCTTTCCTCAAAAAAAAAAAAAAAAAAATCAAAACTCTATTTTATGACTGTGTTCATATACAGATAAATCTATCAATATTATATATCGATATATTAAGATATTTTCTTCAACCTAAAAGTTCATTTTCTATCTTTTTTGTTTATTTTTTTATTTTGAGAAAGCACAAGTGGGGGAGGGGCATAGAGAGAGGGAGAGAGAGAGAATCCCAAGCAGAGAGAATCTGCACTGTCAGCACAGAGCCCGACATGGGGCTCAAATTCACAAAACATGAGATCATGACCTGAGGTGAAGTTGGATGCTTAACTGACTGAGCCACCCAGATGCTCCTAAAAAATTTTTTTTTTAAATATTACTTTTTTCAGTTTCCATTTTGAATACTGTAAATATATATAACATAACATATACACAAGGAAAGCCTTTTGGGGTTCTCAATTTTTAAGAGTATAAGAGAATCCTCAGGGGGTAAAAATGGAAAATCACTAATCTAAAAGAACTCTTATAAAGATTACTCATGCCCTGTCCCCACCCTCAGAGATGTGGATTCAATTAATCTGGCATGGGGCCCGGGCAAAGGTACTTTTGTACAAGTTCCCCAGGGGGTTCCAAAATGCAGCCTGGGTTGCAAACCTCTGCTTAGAGACATGTATGTAACAAATAAGCAAAGGGACAGAGGGAGAAAGGCCACCAAAAGTCCTAGGTCTGAAAGGGCCTCTTGGGACCTGCTGCATCCAGCAGAAATGCCTGCAAAAGCAGGCACAGAAAACCCAAATAACAGTGGCCAAAAGCACATAGAAATTAATTTTTCTCATAACACAAGAAATCTGAGGAAGACATCTGCTAGTGTTGGTTTGACCACTTGTCGGTCGATGCTATCAGACCCCAGACTGTATCTTTGTACTTCACTATCTCACGATGTTACCCTTCCTTCCATATGCTTGTCACTTCATGTCCCCAAAGTGGTTGCTGCATCTCTAGCTATCACTTCCTCCATCATCCAAGATGGAAGAAGTAAGTTATAGGGATAGCCACATCTATCGCTTTAGCAAGCTTCTGCTTTTGGGTCACACAGCCATCCCTAGTTGCAAGGAAGTCTGGGAAAGGGAACAAGGGGTCAGGACGAGTGTGGTGTGGGGTCAGCCAAACCACAGTGTCTGCCACACACTAGTTGAATCAGTATGTGGGAAGTCAATATCCAACTTCCTTCCCGGGCAGGACTTGCAAAGCTGAACAATGGTGTTAATTTTAGACCAGGTTAGCCATTAAGTCAGCAAAGTATGGCACCACTGGGCAAATTCTTACATATTTTCTTTGGCTAAACTATAAGCACATTTTTTTTTTTTGGTTATAACTGTTTTTCTGTTTTATGTCACTGTCAAACATGACACTCGTCAACTAAGAGAAGGTGTGTTAGAACTATCTGACACCATGGGAATGCAAGCTGGTGCAGCCACTCTGGAAAACAATATGGAGGTTCCTCAAAAAACTAAAAATAGAACTACCCTAGACCCAGCAATTGCACTACTAGGTATTTTTATCCAAGGGATACAGGTGTGCTGTTTTGAAGGGGCACATGCACCCCCATGTTTACAGCAGCACTATCAACGATAGCCAAAGTATGGAAAGAGCCCACATGTCCATCGATGGATGAATGGATAAAGAAGATGTGGTATATATATATATATATATATATACATATATATATAATGGATTATTACTCAACAACCAAAAAGAATGAAATCTTGCCATTTGCAACTACATGGATGGAACTGGAGGGTATGATGCTAAGTGAAATTAGTCAGAGGAAGACAAAAATCATATGACTTCATCCATATGAGGACGTTAAGAGACAAAACAGATGAACATAAGGGAAGGGAAACAAAAACAATATAAACACAGGGAGGGGGACAAAACAGAAGAGACTCATAAATATGGAGAACAAACTGAGGGTTGCTGAAGGGGTTGTGGGAGGGGGGACGGGCTAAATGGGTAAGAGGCATTAAGGAATCTACGCCTGAAATCATTGTTGCACTAGATGTCAATTTGGATGTAAATAAAATAAAATAAAATAAAGCTATAAACAAATTAGAAAAAAAAAAAAAAAGAAGTATCTGACACCATTTGGGCGGTAGGGACGCCCAATACCGCATTGTTGCGTCTTTAAAGAGCAACTTCAGGGTATTGCAGGTATTTTGCAGATACTAAGTCTCGTATCCAGCGCGCTAAGATGCGGCCCGGGAAAAGTATAACTGCCACTGAAGCGTGCTATTGATTTATGACCACAAATAAATCTCCAGCAGGTCCTGAGGGCTGGCCCACACTCAACACCCGCCCACCGGCACGCGCGGCAGTACGTGATACCCTTCCCCGTCCCGTTTCTGAGGCTCACGAAGCCTCTTCGCTCCTTACTAACAAGCACCGTGGTGGCGTGCGGCGTGGGACAAGGCACCGCGTAAGGTGTGATTGATTACCCAGAAGATGAAGAGCTTCTGAGCAAGCTGTCAGTGAGAGGCCTGTGCCAGGACTGGAGGAAGGCATTGCGTCATCTTCCTGTATCTGATGCTGGAGGGTGATGCACACAGTGAGAGGGCCATTTTGTATGTCTGGGCGTCTACTCTTGTTACGTTTTGGCTGTGAGCCAGAGGTGTGGTACGTATCGCTTCGGCTTGGTTTGAGCTGGGAGAAACCGAAAACCCCGGGAGCAGTAATGGCTTAACCAAGACAGACGTTTATCTCGTTCTCACGCAGAACCCCAGGGCTGGCAGGGTCTTTAACACTGTCAGGGATTCAGATTCCGTCTGTCTTGTTCGGCCAGCCTCACCATTACTCTTCCTGCTCTGGTCCGATGTGACTGCTTGAGTTCCAGCTTTCGTTGTCTGTATTCCAATCAGCAGAAAGGGGGAACGGCAAAGAAGGACCCATTTCTCCCTTTTTATAAGGCCACTTTCCAGAAGTTGCACACAGCAATTCCGCTTACGGTTTGCTGGACAGAATTTGTACCTAACTGCAGAGGAGGGTGGAAAACTAGTGCTTACTCTGGAAGCCGATGTGCCCTCTTAAAATGGAAAGTTCTATTAAGGAATCAGGGATTATGGATATTGGGGAACAATTAGAATTCTCTGTCTTGCCATTGTCTCTAAACAATTTCTTTTTTTTTTTTTTTTTTACGTTTTACTTATTTTTGAGACAGGGAGAGACAGAGCATGAACGGGGGAGGGTCAGAGAGAGAGGGAGACACAGAATCTGAAACAGGCTCCAGGCTCTGAGCTGTCAGCACAGAGCCCGACGCGGG
>NW_026057580.1:9106490-9224512 GCF_023721935.1 Panthera uncia
CTTGAACTCACAGACCGCGAGATCATGACCTGAGCCGAAGTCGGCCGCCCAGGCGACCCTGTCTCTGAACAATCTCTTGAGTAAGGTCCAGAAACGGGGGGATTGTGCGGTGGCTTTTACCAGTAAAGCAGTGTCATAATTTCCATACAAATCAATGGTTTAAAAAGTCTTTTTTGCCTTTATGTGTGTGTGGGGGGGAGGACATTCCAATGAAATCTACCTACCGGTTCTAGGCAAAGCATTAAGCGGCAGTTTAAAAACAAACAGGCTGCCTGTTTTGTTTTGCTGGCAAACTTCCCACTAGGGATTTCTTGAAGTCTTTGGAAGCTGGTTTGGAGGCACCTGGAGCTTGTATCTAAGACACAGCAACACACTTTCCTCCATGTCTCCGCCATGAGTTGCCTCTATTAATACGCCTGTCTTTGAGGGTCTCAGGTCATTGGCCTTACTAGAACATCAGCAGAATAGCTCCAGTGTGCATCCTTTCAAGATGATTGTAGTTTGTTAGCAATGCCAGCCAGTTGAATTCTCAGAGATATATGCCATATAGTTATGTATTCCTTGCTCAAAACTCCAGGGATCTATACACCTGTTTGGCCTCTAAGGCAGTACTAGCCAATGGAACTTTCTGTGATGTCAGCGATATTCTACATCTGTGCCATCTAATACTGTGGCCACTAACGCCATGAGGTTATCGAGCACTTGGAATGTGGTTAGTGCCCCTAAGGAACTTTATTTTTAATTTCATTTAATTTTAATTAACCTAAATAGCCAACGTAGCTAGTGGCTACTGTATTAGCACAGCTTGAAGGTATCTTGCGGTTTAAGGACTCATCTAAGTTTGGAGCCATTTTTACGAATTTGGTGAAGAGACCCAAGGTTAATATGGATGTGGGATATGCAGTTTTCAGAATTCAAACATACCAATTAATTCGTGTTCCTCTTTTTTGGGGGTAGGGAGTTTCAAGGACAAAGGGTTTTGCCTGATCTTGGGAAGAATTTTTCTTCCCAAAAGTTTACTGAAAATGTAATCATAAAATCGATAGGGGAAGACAGAGTTTTGGGGTGCAGTGCTTTTTAAAAATCAGGATTACTGAGATATAATTTATGCACAGTAAAACTTATCCTTCTTAACTGGATTGTTCTATGAGTTTTTAAAAAATGTTTATTTGTTTATTTTTTGAGAGAGCACAAGTGGGGTAGGGGCAGAGAGAGAGAGGGGGACAGAGGGGCGAGCCCAATGTGGGGCTCGAACTCATGAACCACGGGCTCATGACCTGAGCCGAAGTCAGACGTTCAACCGACTGAGCCAGCCAGGCGCCCCTGTTCTATGAGTTTTGACAAACATTCATTGTGTAATTGCCACCATAATCAAGATAAAAGATATCTCCTCTCCCCCTCAAAAAAAGTTCCTCATGGGCACAATTGTTTTCAAGTGAACCCTGGTTAACGTGTCACTAAGTATAATGAACAACTTTAATACTTGAGGTGGATTTAGGTCATCTGTTTAAATTCTGTTTTATGGGATTATGCCTCAGGGTAGAAGAATTTACTGTGGTAATATAGCCAGCGTGGCTTGTTGGGGCAGCCAAGTGAAAGCAAACGGCTGGTGGTGAACATAATTTATTGGCATTAAAAAGAATACATCAGCCAGATGGATGCATGCATGCTGATCAGGGACTGATTTGGCAAGATGCTTTACTGAGGAAGTGATATCAGGTACAGGGCTGAACACATTTTATTTATTTATTTTTACAACTAGGTGAGTTAAATGTATGGACTCAAAACAGTTCCCGGTGCTTGGTAAGTACTGCTTAAGTAAGGATTAGCTAATCTTCCTAATATTGCTATAATTCACAGTTAACCCGAGATCCACCTACCTTTTGACTGGCTAGAATAAGCTGTCAACGAGTTCTGTTGGTAGGATTGGCATCTCCAGTTTCTCCAACTATTTTATCATGATTTATATTTTACATATTCTCCTAGAGACTTGACACTTTCAGATTTACATATATATGCATTTTTTTTTTTTTTGGTAGAAAGTGGGATTCCAGAGGTTCAAAGCGGAAGCTTTTCCCATTTCCAGAATTGCATTAGTAAATTCAAATAACACACCCAGGGAAGGGTGAAGTCACCACTGAAACTTTTTTGGTTTCCTGTAATCTCCTTTAATGTTACTTCAACCCATCATCTTAGATACTTTGTCCTCCACGTGCCCCAATATTCAAAATAGCCCCCTTACTAGGTTAGGTTTTCCTAATTGAAAGTTGCTCTTGATCCATATCCCAAGGTTCCTAGAATTCTAGGATATTTTCCTTAGTTCAAAAGTGTTTTAATAGAGTCTAGGGTGTCTCCAGACAGATTTAACATTGCAACAGGTCTGGAGGGACAGACCTTGGGGCCATTTGTGCTGTCCTATGGGAGGATCTGGCTTGATCTTTAAGGCAGAGCTCTTTAAACTCACAGGGCGAATCAGCGGAAGTGTGCTAACGTGCCCCCTTTTCATGTGTACCAGGAGAAATGTGTTGGGAACGTTTATGAGTTCTTTGTCTTCCTGATTCCTTTTGGCTTGGTTCCCAGCACTTTTAAACCACGTGAGTTGAAGGTTTGCCAAGATTATTTGTATGTCTGTGGCGTCTGTATGTGGTAGAATTGGATTGTTGATACTTCCTTAACCTCTTTTGTGACTTTTTTTAACATTTATTTATTTATTTTTGAGAGACAGAGAGAGACAGCGTGAGCAGGGGAGGGGTAAAGAGAGAGGGAGACACAGAATCCGAAGCAGGCTCCAGGCCCCAAGCTGTCAGCACAGAGCCCGACGCGGGGCTCGAACTCACAAACCACAAGATCATGACGTGAGTCGAAGTAGGACGCTCAACCGACTGAGCCACCCAGGCGCCCGTCTTTTGTGAGTTTTTTAAACTTGCTAGTGGGTCTGGTTTTGGAATTCTGATATCCCCAAATCTAATGAGCTGTGGCCTGACCAGGCATTTTATTTCCATCTTCCCTTGCTTCTCAAATCCCTTTTCATTTTTCAATTTTCTAGCAGTTTCGCCTGAAGGTGGTCCTGCCTCCACTGAAAGCTACTAAGAGAGAGTCTACATATTTTTAGAGAAAGATTGTAAACCGTACTCGGCGAGTCCAGAATGGTAGCTACTAGTCACATATGGCTATGATAATTTAAATTTAAATAATTTAAAATTAAATGAAAAAATCCTACTCCTTAGTTGCACTAGCTGTTAGCACCTTCAATGCTGAAGAGCACATGTGGCTAGTGGCTGCTTTATTGGACAGCTCAGACACAGGACATTTCCACCATAGCAGAAAGTTCTATTGGACAGTACTCTCTCTAGGTGTTTTCCGATGATCCCACTAACTTTACAGATACTAGCGCTCTCTAGTTATGTAGTCCTTCTCCTTTCCAAAGTTGATGTTGAAGGGTTTCCTTCTGTTGGTATGTTTTCTTTATATTCAGTTATGTAGACATGTGATCAGGGTTTGTTTAGTGACAGAGCAATGATTAGCATATTTTCACAGCTGCTGTTAAAGGCATAGCCAAAGCACAGAAGCGCTGGCGCTGCCAAAGCATCTACATTTGGCCACATTTATTTTGGTTTCTGTACGCCTGACTTTTTCTCTAACTTTTTTGTTAAAAATGTTGGAGTATTCCCAAATTGACAAATTCCCTCGCTTCTTATTCCAAGTGTAGATTCCACTGTTGGCCACTAGGTGGCAATAGGCTCCTATTTAACATTCTTGAGCTTCAGAGACCATTTAAAACTCATTCAGATCCTTGCAATGGGTAATCTGGCTTTTTCCTCAGAAAACTTAGAACATTACTCATGAGGATTAAAAATACCTTCCCAAGTCTCTGTTGTACGTTCTGGCATGGAAAAACAGTGGAAATTCACAGTGACTGAATACATATGCCAAACCCTAGAAGCCTCTTGCTTCTATCTGGTACCAGTGGGTTCTTCATTTTTTTCCCTCCTAATTTAATTGTAGAAAGATAAACTTTCTTCTTCTCTTAAGAATATTTTTATGTTTGTTTTTGAGAGAGAGGAGAGAAAGCAGGGGCAGGGTGGAGAGAGGGGGACCAAAGCAGGTTCTGTGCTGACTACAAGAGCCTGATATGGGGCTTGAACCCACGAACCACGAGATCATGACCTAAGTCAAAGTCAGATGCTTAACTGACTGAGCCACCCAGGCACTTCATCTGTGATTTTCAAACTAAAGAAGTACTTTTTTACCTTTTTTTCTCTCTTTCTCTGCTTTGAGTCCTCACTCATTTGATACAAGAAACAACGCTTAAACTCAGAACTGTTTCAAATACAGCATCAATGTAGATTAAAAAAGAAAAAAAAAGAGGAAAGGACAGAAGCACTAAATAATTTACCTGTTATAAAAAAAATTACCTATTATGTTTACATGTGACAATCCTCTACCTTCAAGAAGGCAAGCTTCAGAACCCTACTCAATGGTTAGAATTCAGAGTTAACTCACAGTGTTATGACTGTCCTCTGATGATACCATGTTAGGAGGAATTGTTGGCCAAACCAAAAATCAGGGAGGCCTCCTTCTCCTTGTCAAACCCTAAATTAATGTACTGGTGCTGCTTTATAAGCAGAGGGTAAACTAAGTCCCTTTTAATTATGACTCAAGATAACATACATATATATGTAAATATATATGTAAATATATATATATTTGCGGCTGAAATACTGCTCATATTTATTAAACAGGCAGAACATAATGCATCTGTAGGGATCCAGAAGATAATATTAAATTAATTATTAAGCATTATAAATGCTGGTTTATCAGTCTTATGCTGACAAGGTTTGTTTGTTTCTTATCAAAATTCCAGGGGCTCCTGGGTGGCTCAATAGGTTAAACCTCTGACTTCGGCTCAGGTCATGATCTTATGGTTCATAAGTATGATTCATGGTTCATGAGTTCAAGCCTCGCATCAGGCTCTCTGCTGTGAGTGCAGAGCCTGCTTCAGATCCTCTGTCTCCCTCTCTCTCTGCTCCTCCTTGGCTTGCATGCACGCACTCAATCAAAAATAAACGTTAAAAACATCCCAAATAGTGAAGTCTCTCCTTTTTAGGCAGGGGCAGGCAATGAGAGTCTCATTCAGAGTCAAACTTCTTGGATGTAAAATTCTTTGGATTGCCTCCCTCTGTTTTCCAAGATGATTGACAGTGGATATACTGAATTACAGCTTCACTTTCTCATTTGGGACACTGAGAGTTGGGAGACTATACTCTCTGCTAGAAACATCACAGACTAGAAGACATGTGTAATTTCTCATGGCATTGAACAAAATAAAAACCAAAACCAAACCAAACCCCCCCCCCAAAAAAAAAAAACCCAAAACCTTCAGAGAATAGAATATTTTCATCTGCATCCTTTGTACTTCAGCTTTTCAAACACTGTTAAATCCAGGGGCCCTTGGCTAGCTCAGTTAGTGGAGCATGTGACTCTTGATCTTGGTCATGAGTTCAGGCCGCATCTTGGGCACAGGGATTACTATTTAAAAACTGCTTAAGTGCTGGGGCGCCTGGGTGGCTCAGTGGGTTACGCATCTGACTTTGGCTCAGGTCATGATCTCACAGTCTGTGAGTTCGAGCCCCGCGTTGGGCTCTGTGCTGACTGCTCAGAGCCTGGAGCCTGCTTTGGATTCTGTGTCTCCTTCTCTCTCTGCCCCTCCCCTGCTCATGCTCTGTCTCTCTCCGTCTCAAAAATAAATAAAAACATTAAAAAAGTGTTTTAAAAACTGCTTAAATGCTAATAGAAATTCATAAAACATTTGTAATAATAATTCTACATCATGATAACAGAATGAAAAATAATTATATGAATTTAGCTCCATGTCTTCTGCAATAACCCGTGTTTCCAGGAAACTAGGATTTAAGGGTGTTTTCTGTATCAGTGTATGTCTTTCTTTGATAAAAATGGATACTCGTGTGATTTTGAAAATTGTCAGCAAAATGGATGGTTTGTTCCTGTGCAGAAAAGCAGTAACACAGCAGGCCCGCCTACCATTCTTTGAAAGGTCTGCTTACAAGGTTGGTCCCTGCCTGGCATCTGGGAACTTGGATTTTGAAAGGGTTTCCACCATTCCCAGACCCGTTAAGAATATGCCTAAATTGTGTCTAAACTGTATAAAAATTGGTTTATGCTGAACACCTGCTTTCCTTCTGCGAGTCTGGAATTTTGGAACGTGCTAGGCAGAGGGTGCCTCCACCACCAGGCCCCAGTAAAAATCCTGAGCGCTGAGCGCTGAGCTTTCCTGGCAGACAGTATTTCACACCTGTGGTCACACTCATGGCTTCAGGAATTAAGCGTGTCCTGCGGCTCCAACAGGAGAGGACTTTTGGAAGCTTGCACCTGGTTTTTCTGGGCTTTGTCCCATGTGCCTTTTCCCTTGAATGACTTTGCTTCATAAACTTTGACTGTAATAAGTCACAGCCATGAGTACAATTATATGAGTCCTCCTAGTGAATCACCTAATCTGGGTGGTCTTGGAGACCCCTGAAATGGCCTCTTACTTGATCACAAGATATTTAAAATCACCAAAAACTGACGTATGGTCATAGTTTATGATGATATTTGCTCAAACCGGGGGCGCCTGGGTGACTCAGTAGGTTGAGCGTCCGACTTAGGCTCAGGTCACGATCTTGCAGTTTGTGAGTTCGAGCCCTGTGCTGGGCTCTGTGCTGACAGCTCGGAGCCTGGAGCCTGCTTCGGATTCTGTCTCTCCCTCTCTCTGCCCCTCTTCCACGCACACTCTGTCAATCTCTCTCTCAAAAATAAATAAACATTAAAAAAAACCCTGGTTTTACATAGTCCCATGCAAGAAGGTCAGTTAAGAAAGGAAAATTCTTTAAGTTTGGTTAAGGCCTTGTTGGTTTTGAAAAATGACACTGATCTATGAATATTACAGGAATTAGAGGTTTTCCTGATTACTATTATATAAAATTTGGGCTTAGATGGCACATCATGCCATGAAATGACTGAAGCAAATATGATTTCTATCTTGGTCTCAAACATCAACTAAAAAGATTTACAAAAATCATAAGAAACTGTATTCTATAAAGCAGGCCTATGTCTGAAAAACCTGGTATCACCTCTCTTTGATGCTTTTGAAACTGGAGATGTACTTCCTACTGCATGGCTCAAAGGGAAAGGAGTTTAGGGTGATCTGATAAACATGGAGTCATGGGGTAAGTCTGTTTCTATACCCTGATGTGAATAATATAAAAAGAGAACTATAATGTTAACATACTACACCTGTGATCTACACCTGTGAGCAAATATCATTTGCTACCAATTCTGATCTTATGTTGATTTTTGCACTTGGAAAGCATATTCTTCATGGTTGACATGCTTTATCAGTCCTGTATGAATGTCAATGGCGAAATCCAGGCTCAGTGTCTGTTCCATCTGGGATTTCTAGGAGTGATGGTTCCACCCCTCAACTAGTAAAAATGCAGAATGAATTTGGTCATCTACAATGAAGTAAAGCGAATTTTAGGAGGTCCTCTATCAGTTGGCCTCTTATTCAACAAGGAGAATCGATCACCATCAAGAAGTGTATTATTTCTCCATGCCTGGGTAAAACAACAATGACCTGTCCAGTGATCACCAAACCCTTCAACCATAAACATGGCCACATGATCATCTCCTTCCTCTCAAAAAGAAAGAACAACAATATTCGATTTAGATGGTTCATGTTCCTCAGGAAAGGTCCCTCAATAGACTGGAAGAACTTGAGAAAGAGTAAGTACATTGAATTAAAATGCAGACACTCAGAAACTGGTGTCAGGGGCACAATTTAGCCATAATATCCTTTTTGGAAGTGGAGGATTGCTGGACAACAGGAGTATTAGAATCACTTGTTCCAAGGCTACATGTGATAGTTGAGATCGGTTCCGGAGTCCTGTGAAGAATACGAAGAACGTAAGGGGTGTCTGGGTGGCTAAGTTGGTTAAGCGTCCGACTCTTGATTTCTGCTCACAGCTTGTGAGTTCAAGCCCCGTGGCAGGCTCTGTGTTGATGGTGTGGAGCCTGCTTGGGATTCTCTCACTCCTTCTCTCTCTGCCCCACTCCCCGCTTGTGCTGTCTCTCTTTCAAAATAAATAAACTTTAAAAAAAGAAGAAGAAGAATTTAAAACAATCTAAGCTCAAAGACTACATTTCCTTTCCCTCTGGAGTCCCAGGAGAGAAAAATATTATAGAGAGAGGCTGAATGCTGGCCTAAGAAAAATGGAAAAGTTTCTGGACTTTCCTTCAGTAATGGGGCAAAGTCATGTTCTGTGGCCACACCCACTTACAGATGAAAATGGGATCAAGAGTTGGGGGCAATTTGACTCAACTTGAAAAAAAAGGAGCAGCCTCTGAGAGTTTCTCCTCATTCTCGCGGCACTGCCTATGACATATCCTGAACACAGCATCCTTATTGAATGCTCCCAAACTTATGTTGCAATGAAATGAATTATATCCCAAGAAGGAAGAAGGAAACAGAAATACCACCTGTTGGCTGAGGTCCCTGTCATCCTGAAATGAAAGTAAGAGGGGAAGATGAATTTGGTCACTGAGAGAGTAAAGAGTGACAACACGTGAGAAAATTAACCAGATGTTTGCGCTGCGGCCCCCGTGTCACCGGGAATGAAAGCAGGGCCCACTCTGTGGGTGTGAGTCTACCCCAGGCTTCAAAGAACACCCTGCAGAATAGGGTGACCAGCAGCCTCAGGTGTCTTACTGGGTCAGATCTCCGTCTAGCTGTCTTCCTCCCTACAGGCTGTCTTTGCCTTAACAGAATCTGATTTCAGTGGCCTCTTTTGCTCTGTTGTTTTGTTTTTCTGTCCCAACTTCATGACTGAAGAAGAGGGGAGTGAGACAGTGGAAAGACAGTAGCAACCACTTTCAAGAAGTTTCTTACCTCAACGGCTTCTAAAACGGAGAAGGAGGCTCACTCCGAGAGCCACGAACCCTAGCACGAAGCCTCCGACTCCAGCCAGCATCTTGCTCCGGGCAGAATCAGACTGTGCCTCTGAGAAGAACGAACTCAGGGTCAGTCCTGTCTTCACCTGCCACAACCCCAAGGCCTTGTCTGATGCCTGGACCCTGATCTAATCCACTGTGGAGAGAAAAGGAAGAGGATAAGGCCAAGCTTGGAGCCACTATGGAGTAGGAGCAGATGTGGACAGCACGCTAATGTTTTGGGCCTCAGAGTGATGACTTCCACAGGAGGCAAACGCTGGTTTTATTCAGCCCATTAAGTCTGAGCTTATGGGACTGAATGGAGACGACAGAGAGAGGCAGTTCCCATGTGTGAGGGCCAGTCATGAATGCAATTGCCTTTCTGAGTTTTTGCTTTGACAAGGAGAGATCCTTTAGACCTGCCCAGGGCAGGATACATGTGTGCTCGAATCGCCAGATCTTTACTGCTCCAGCAAAGATGGTGGTTAGGTTGATGAGGAACAATATGGGGTGGTGTGACCCCAATGTATAGTGAGTGACACAAGACAGAATGAGAAGCCCTCAGAGCCTGGAGTTCAGGGAGCAACTCACTCCACTCCACGGTGACAGGACCGTCCAGGCTGGGGTGCTCCACCTGGCAGGTGTAGACATCTCCCTGCTGGGGGGTCATTTCCAGCATCACCAGCATCTGGAAGGTCCAGTCTCCATTATGGATCGGGTTAGTGGATAAAACCCCAGCTGTTTCCTCCTGTCCATTCAGGAACCAGCGGACTTGAATGTGGCCGGGATAGAAATCTGACACATGGCAAACAAGCAGGTTGTGGTGCTGCAGGTGCCCCTTCTTGGAGGGGGAGACGTTCACGTTAGGCTGGACTAGGAGGGGACAAGAATCTTGTTACGACAGCTGAGACCACCAAAAACAGTGCATTTAGCGATTTTTTTTTTTTTTTTGCCAAAATGACTTCTTAGATGTTAAACGTGAATCATATCTATTAAGGTATTTAGAGGCATAAGATGGAGCACATAGTAGGAAAAACAGAATGAAACATTCAGTTGTTCTAAGAATGACCTTGTCATACCCAATAAAGAAAGAGCAAAGAAGAACAGGAGAGGGTCAAAGTTGGTGCTAACACTTTTGCTGGAAATGTAAGAGACAGTAACTAGTACTTTTTTGATCAGAAATGTTTGAACAGGCTATGCCTTGAATTTACATTTTCTCATCTTGTTCAAAAGGATGTATAATCTTGTCAAATATTATCTCGGAATCAGGATATAGTCAGTCAATAGATTTCCTTTGATCTTGCAGTTTCATATTTTCATTAAAAAAAAAAGTCTGTAGCCAGATCCACAAACCTAGTGTTCTTCGCTCTTTCGTGTTTGATTAGCAGGGAGTCTGGCCCTTTCCGCACTGATCTTGGCTCCTGTGCACCATGACGGGCTCTGAGCCCGGGTGGGGTGGCCTCCCCGGGGCGGAGGGGGGGGGTCCCCTCTCCTCTGCTGCCCAAGCCCACCCCTTCCAGAGTCGTCACCTTCCCACCCGCCCGTCACCTCTGCGCTGCAGCGTGAAACCCTCGTCCAGCTCGAAGTTGTGCTTGCACACCGTGTCCACGGCGCTCCGTCTCAGCTCCAGGAACTCCTTCTGGATGTTCCAGTTCTTGGCAGTTTCTCGGCCCAGCTCAGAGTCCGCCACAAACACCCCCGCGGCGCTGTCACTGTCGAACTGGATGAACAGCTCTCTTTTGTACACGTATTGTTCCAGGAAGCGGCGTGTCCCGTTCAACTCGTAGCAGACACTCCGCCTCTGGTAGAGGTAAAGCTCTATGTGTCCCGTTCAACTCGTAGCAGACACTCCGCCTCTGGTAGAGGTAAAGTTCTATGAGGAGTAGACTATGAGGTTAATATCAGAATGGATAGCTGAGTGTGATAACGAATAGGGGGGTGAGGAAGCATTTCTTGAGCAAATTTGAATCACAAGGCAAAAATAGAATGAAAGGAATGACATTAAATTTCAATACTTCTGTTAAGCAAAGTGCACCACTAAGAAGTTACTAGGGAATAGGAATAGACTCGCCATGCCTACAATTGACATGGGACTCATATCTAAAATATATAAGCAACTCCTAAAACACAAGCAAAATAAAGGACTGTGATAGAGAAGTAGGTAAGGAGCGGGATGGGGATTTGTAGGAGAGGAAACTTGCAAGGCAGACTGTGGCTCATCAGTGGAAAGAAAATCGAAAATTCAGAAGGAAATGAGACTGAAATCTATCAGACTCAGAACAATTAGAGAGTTAGATAGTTCCAAACTGGTGGCTGGGGGTATGGAGAAAACTCACATATTGCTTCATGGAGTGTAGCTGCCTCAGATGGTCAGAATAGCACTCAGGGGACACTCGGTCAAACTGAAGAGATGTATGTCATATGACGCAGCACTCCCACAACTTGTTAGACATCAAAAATGTTCACACAGGCCCATAAAGGGACAGCTAGGGGCTGCTGCTGGCTGTGGCAGTATTTGTGAAACTGAGGAGTTGGCAGAAATCAGTTGGTGTGATCATCCCTGGGACAGCAAATACCTAAACTGTTGTCATGTGCACCGTGGAATATTATGCAACCCTTAGAAGAAACCAAATGATTGTACTCTTAACTCTCTTGTCAGATCTTATGGTTATTATGCTGAGTGACAGAAAAAGAAAACAATATACTTTATAACATTGTGTAGGAATGTTAAAAATATAGACACATGGGGGGCACCTGGGTGGCTCAGTCAGTTAAGCGTCCGACTTCGGCTCAGGTCACGATCTCACGGTCCGTGAGTTGGAGCCCCGCGTCGGGCTCTTTGCTGACAGCTCAGAGCTTGGAGCCCGTTTCAGATTCTGTGTCTCCCTCTCTCTCTGCCCCTCTCCTGTTCATGCTCTGTCTCTCTCTGTCTCAAAAATAAATGAACATTAAAAAAAAATATATATATATATATAGACACATGAGAAATACATATTTTGAAAGAATGCATAGGAACAAAAACTATGTAGGAAACCCATTAGAATGGGTGGGTGTGGGGCGCCTGAGTGGCTCAGTCGGTTAAGTATCTGACTCTGGATTTCAGCTCAGGTCATGATCTTGTGGTTCATGAGTTTGAGCCCCATGTGGGGATCTGTGCTGACAGCTCAGAGCCTGTTTGGGATTCTCTCTCTCCCTCGCTTTCTGCCCTTCTCCCACTCTTGCTTTCTCTCTCAAAATAAATAAATAAACTTAAAAAAAAGAATGGGTGAGTGCATTCTCTGTGTGTTTTAGAATCTTATCACAATGATCACATTAGGGACACTCAGACAATGTGATTTTTTTCCCATGTCTTATCCTGTTCTTTACACTTGAACATTTTAAAGCAAGTTACTCTTTTGTTTGTATCTGTATACAGCATCTAACCTTAGTCTTAGTAAATACTTATGAATCAGAGAATGGGCAGATAATTGATTTTGTTTTTTTAAATATGTTTCCAGTTTTATTGACATATATTTGATGATAAAAAACCACATAGGGGTGCCTGGGTGGCTCAATTGGTTGAACGTCCGACTCTTGATTTCGGCTCAGGTCATGATCCCAGGGTTGTGGGATCAAGCCCCACCAGCCTCCAGGCTGAACATGGAGCTTGCTTGGGATTCTCTCTTTCTCTCTCTCTCTCTCTCTTTCTCAATCCACCTCCTCTCCCCCTCTCCCCCACTTGTGCATGCTTTCTCTCTCTCTAAAATTTAAAAAATCATGATAAAGCCTGATGGCCTGATACACGTGTACATTTTGAAATAGTCACAAGCCAAATGGCATATTCACCATCTCATACAGTTACCAGTTACCTTTTTTTCTTTTTTTTTTTTTTTGTAGTGAAAACACTCAAGATCTACCTTCTTAAATTTCAAGTACACAATACGATACTGTCAACTATAGACACATTGCTGTACGTAGTTCTCTAGAACTTAACTCATCTTGCATAACTGAAACTTAGTACTCCTTGCAAAATACCTCCCCATTTTCACCTCCCCTAGCCCCTGGTAACCACTTCTATGGATTTGACTATTTTAGATTTCACATACAAGTAAAATCATGCAGTATTTGTCTTTCTACATCTGGCCCGTTTCACTGAGCGTAAAGTCCTACAGATTCAGCCATGTTGTGGCAAATGTCAGGATTTCCTTCTTGTTAAGAGGCTGAAGACTATTTCGCTGTGTGTGTATGCCACATTTTCTTTATTCATTCATCTGTCCATGGACATTTAAGTTGTGTCCGTATGTTGGCTCTGTGAATAATGCCGAAGTGAACAAGGAAGTGCAGATGTCTCTTCAAAATCCAGATTTCATTTCTTTTGGATGTATACCCAGAAGTGGGATTGTTGGATCTTGGATCATATGGTAGTTCTAATTTTACTTATTTGCTTACTTAATTACTTAATTAATTTAGAGAGCAAGAGAGTGTGAGCAGGAGAGAGGGCAGAGGGAGAGAGAGAGAGAATCTTAAGCAGACTCCATACTCACCGGACTCTGGGATCATGACCTGAGTTGAAATCAAGAGTCGGACACTCAACCAATGGAGCCACCCATGCACTCCTATTTTTAATTTTTTTGAGGAGCCTCCATACTGTTTTCCATAATGGCTGCACCAACTTATATCCCCACCAGCAGCGTGCAGGGTTCTCTTTTCTCCACATCCTAGAATCATTAATCTTCTTCCATCTTTTGATACTAGCCATTCTACCAGGTGTGAGATGGTATCTTATGGTGGTTTTGATTTGCATTTCCCTGATAATTAGTAAAGTTGAGTATTTTTTCATATACATGTTGGCTAACTGTATGTCTTCTTTGGAGAAATGTCTATTCAGGTCCTTTGCTGGTTTTTTAATCAGTTTTTTGTTTGTTTGTTTTCTATTGAGTTACATGAGTTCCTGTACTTTGAAAATAAATTTAGTAAATTTAGTAAGTTGCTTGTTAGTTTAATGCAATTTTGTTTGTCTGTTTTTGCTTGTTGCCAGTACTTTTGATGTCATGTCCAAAAAATCATTGCTCAAACCAATGTCAAGAAGGTTTTCCTGTATGTTTTCTTCTAGAAGTTTTATAATTTCAGATTTTACATTTAAGTCTTTAATCATTTTGAGTTGATTTTTATATATGGTGTGAGATAAGCATCCTATTTTATTATTATGCATGTGGATATCCAGTTTCCTCAGTATCATTTATTGAAGACTATCTTTTCCCCATTGTATGTTCTTGGCATTCTTGTTGAGTATAAGTTGACTGTAGATGTGTGGATTTATTTCTGGGCCATTATGGTCCACTGCTCTATACGTCTGTATTTATGTCAGTATCATACTGTTTTTTTTTTTTTAAACTTTATTCATTTATTTTGAGAGAGAGAGAGAGAGAGAGAACAAGGGAGGGGCAGAGAGAGGGAGAGAGAGAATCCTAAGCGCTAACAGCACAGAGCCCAACATGGGGCTGAAACCCACAAACCCTAAGATCATGACCTGAGCTGAAATTAAGAGTTGGATGCTTAACCGACTGAGCCACCCAGGCACCTTAGATTATAAGGTTTTTAAAAATTTTTTTTTAACTTTTTTAATTTTTGAGACAGAGAGAGACAGAGCATGAGTGGGGGAGGGTCAGAGAGAGGGAGACACAGAATGTGAAACAGGCTCCAGGCTCTGAGCTGTCAGCACAGAGCCCGATGCGGGGCTCGAACTCACAGACCGTGAGATCATGACCTGAGCCAAAGTCGGACGCTTAACCGACTGAGCCACCCAGGCACCCCATAGATTATACTGTCTTAATCACTGTAGCTTTGTAATATATTTTGAAATCAGGAAATGTGATGCTTTGTTCTTCTTGCTCAGGATTGCTTTGATCATTCAGGATCTTTTGTGATTCCATATGAATTTTAGAGTTATTTTGTTCTATTTCCATCAAGAATATTATTGGGGTTTTGAAAAGGATGGTATGGAATCTGTAGATCATTTTGGGTACTATGAATATTCTTCCAGTCCAGTCTTTTTTGATTTCTTTTGCCAATGTTTTGTAATTTCCAGTGTACATGTCTTTCACCTCTTTGGTAAAGTTTATTCCTAAGTATTTTACACTTTTGGTTGCTATTGTGAGTGTGATTGTTTTCTAAACTTCTATTCAGACAGTTCATTGTCTGTGTATAGAAAGGTGATTGATGTTTGTATGTTAACTTAATATCTTGCAACTTTACTGAATTTTTTGAAAAGTTCTAATTGTTTTTTTGTTTTTTGAGTCTTTGGGGTTTTCTGTCTATATGAGCTTGTCATCCACAAACAGAGATAATTCTACTTCTCTGTTTCTGGTTCGGATATCTTTTATGTCTTTTTCTTGTCTAATTGTTCTGGCCAGGACTTCCATAACTATGTTGCAAAGAAGAGGCAAGAGTGGATATCCTTGCCTTGAACCAGATCTTGGAAAACTCTCAGTTTTTCTCCATTGATAAGGTAGGCTGTGGGCTTTTCATATATGACCTTTACTGTGTTGGGTTTGAGTTCCCTCTATACTTATTTTGTTGAGAGTCTAATTGTGAATGGGTGCCAAACTTTCTCAAATGTTTTTTCTGTGGCTGTTGAGATGATCATGTATTGTTTTTCCTTTTTGTTTTATTAATGTGGTGTATCGCACTGATTGATTTGTTTATGTTCAACTATCCTTGCATCCCAGGGACGCGTCCCACTTAGTTATGGTGTATAATTCCTTTAGTATGCTGTTGAATATGGTTTGCTTGTATTATTTTGAGGATCTTTAAAACACTTTTACATGTTTATTTATTTATTTTGAGAAAGAGAGAGAGAGCATGAGCATGTAGGGAGAGGGGTAGAGAGAGAAGGAGAGAGAGAGAATCCCAATCAGGCTCTGTGCTGTCAGTGCAGAGCCAAACATGGAACTCAAGCCCACCAACCATGAGATCATGACCTGAGCCAAAACCAAGAGTTGGATGCTTAACCCATTGAGCCACCCAGGTGCCCCTCTTTTGAGGATCTTGAATATATATTCATTATGGATATTGGCCTGCAGTTTTCTTTTCTTGTGTTGTCTTTGTCTGGTTTTGTTATCAGCATAATGCTGGTCAGCAAAGAGTTGATTATACATTACTGGCTGCCATTGGGGGTCCACAATTGTCTATTGAAGGAGTCTTTAAATTGCAGCTTCTCTATGTGACTTAAAATGTATCATCAATGGAAACTCCAGAATGAATTTATGGCACAACTTCCCAGACCACAGAAATGAGGGCAATGCGGCACAGTGGCAGAAGTAAAGGATGTTTGAAGAGCATGTCAACACGAGGCTCACCATGTCAGTTCAGGGTTGAGCTCGGGGAGCCCAGCTCCAGATGAAGCTTCTCCTTCTGCTCAAGACCCTCTCCGAGTGGCTGTCAAGGGGCCTTAACAGGCCCTCCTAAGAGTTAGAGAAGGGTGTGTGTGTGTGTGTGGGGGGGGTCTAGCCATTGTCTCTGTCACTGCAAAGATGACTAGAGTTGATTTGGTTGGTCTCTTCAGAATCCTTGTCCTTCCTCAGGGCTCCATGTGTCCCAGTTTGAAGTTGCTCAACTGGTTGCTCAGGCAGGGAGGAGGAAGAGTAGCCTCAGGAGCCACCGCACAAGCCTCAGGGAGCCCCATTCTACTTTTAGTGGCTGTGCCACAGGAGCACTTCATTTCTCTCAGTCTCCTGAGCCTGTCTTCTTGCTCTATGCTCTGCCCTCTCAGCCTCTGAGCCCCTGGCCCCATCCAGTTTGGAGTCTGTGATATCTATCTTCTACCTGCCCTGCCTGCTCTCCTCCCCCACATCCAACTCCATTCCCTGTTCCACTAAGAGGTTTCCCCACCTGTTTTTCAATCAGAACACAGTTCTGCTAGTTCTCAGTAGTGGTTGCAATGCTTTCTTTTTTTAAAGCAATTGACTTAAAAAAATTTTGATGTAGTCCCAATGGTTTGTTTTTGCTTTATTTTCCTTGCCTCAGAAGACTTCTCTAGAAAAATGTTGCTATGACTGTTGGTGGGAATGCAAACTGGTGCAGCCACTGTGGAAAACAGTATGGAGAGTGCTCAAAAAATTAAAAACAGAAATAGTAAAAAGTTAAAAATAGAAATAAGAATCTACTCATTGCATTGCTGGCTATGTACCCAAAGAATATGAAAACACTAATTCAAAAGGATATGTGCACCCCTGTGTTTAATGCAGCATTGTTTATAACAGCCAAATTATGGAAGCAGTCCAAGTGTCCATCGATAGATGAATGGATAGAGAAGATGTGGTGTATAGATACAATGGAATGTCATTCAGCCATAAAAAAGAATGAAATCTTGCCATTTGCAATGACATGGATGGAGCTACAGTATAATGCTACGTGAAATAAGTCAGTCAGAGAAAGACAAATACCATGTGATTTCAGTCATATATGGAATTTAAGAAACAAAACAAATAAACAGAGGGAAAAAAGAGACAAACCAAGAAACGACTCTTAACTATAGAGAACAAACGATGGTTACCAGAGGGAAGGTGGATGGGGGGATGGGTGAAACAGGTAAAGGGGATTAAAGAGTACACTTATCTTGATGAGCACTGAGTACTATATAGAATTGCTGAATCACTATATTGTACACCTGAAACTAATATAACACTGCATGTTAACTGTACTGGAGTTAAAAAAAATTTTTTTTAAAGTAAAGCAATTGACTTTCTTTTTCCCATAATGAGATCTTATTTTCAAAGCAGACAGATGTCATACAAAGGGTCTCTCAAAACTGTCTTGTATGTGTACTTGAAAAGTATCACAGAGTTTGTAAAACTCTTGAAAACATCTGAATTTTCTAGAGTAGAGCTAGAAGAGTTCTGGCATAAAAGAAATCATCTTTTCAGAATAGGACATATTAAGACTATGTAATTACTATAGGATATAAGGAAGGCAATGTGGTCAGGGCAGTAAAGATGTCCACAGAACCAGCTGTGTGGCCTTGGGCAAGTAATCAACTTCTCAGAGTCTCAACTTTTTTACCTATAAAAAAGGATGTTGTTATCATTATTATTTTTTTACCTTGAAGGACTACTTTGATTTAATTTAAAACTCAATAAAATGATATAAATAAAACCTAGAGCATAGAGTCTGGCCCTGGTCACTGGAGGCTAGAGCTCTTTCCCTTGTCAAGCTGTGATGGGGTAGATTATGTGGAGACAGAGAGAAACGAGGGACAGACCCTGGTTTGTTCAGAATGGCTCAAAAGGAGCTGCCCTTTGAAGCACGACATTAATGCTTGAAAAGGAGCTTTTATTAACTTAATACTGATAGTTTTTCTTTCCACCTCTTCTTTCACTTGGGAAAGGGAGGCAGAAGAAGGGGAGTAAACAAAAGCTTAAATCCCCAGGTGTCTTCTGCTGCCCAGGTGTGTGGTAGGCCGGAGTCCCAGGGGCTAAATGCCAGGATGGAGAATGCCCTGAACAGAGGATGTTTCAAGCAGCTCTTAGAGCTCCTGTTTCATCCATGAGTCGGATGCTTCCTTTCTCCACAATTTTCTTCATGATCCAACAGGCACTAGTATTTTCTCAACAATCTCAGTGTCACCCAGGTCCCGTTAAGCGAGGTTCTCCCCTTTTCTCTCTTTTTATTTCTGCTCTGTTGGAAGTTGAGGAAACCCCGAGGAATTGGAAACATATGAAGGAAATGGAGGAATATGCCCAGGCCCATTGGGTCCAAGTTTCCCGGACTCCACATTTCACCCAGCAGTGAGTTCCTCAGCATCAAAACTGTGCCGAGAGCTCTGGGTCCACCTGCTCCCACCCCCCAGTGGTCTCTCTTGCAGGGCAGGGAAATTCCATTTGTACCTCTTATGTCTGAACCCACTGGCTTCTCCACCTCACCCCACCCCTCCCACCACCCACCACTCTCTGTTCACTCCAAAGCAGACCCCAGACCTGATTTCAAATGTACTCATATCAACGTCCACCGCTGTCACTACCCACCACACCAGAATGGTGATGCCTCTCCTCTCACGTCCTGTGGGACACTGTCCCATCTCACCAGCTACTTCCACAGCCCCTCTAGCAGTCTAGGATTCTCGTTTCTCCATTTCTTCTCTTATGTGCAAGCACACGTGCATGGCTGAGATGCCCTGTCCAACTCTCTGTCCATCTGAGTCATAAATGTCTGAATTTTTCTCTTCCCTCTATCTGAGAAATGGGTATATTGGGATGGAGTCTGAGCAGATGGATTTGGGAGTTTCAGGAAATTGAGGAAAGAGCCCCATAGTACCTGATCCTCAGGAGGAAGTGGGGCTGGCCTTATGGATGGGGATGAAGAGGCTGAGAAATTTTAACATAAACAGATTCACCTTTCTATCACACATGGTGGTGAATCAGAACTAGAAAAGGCCATTTCCTGTTTCTCACTTCTTCTCTGGCTCTGTCCTGATGCGCCCTGACCTGACTCCTGATGTGAGGGACAGCTGCAACTGGTATCCTGCTGGCCTTAACCATAGCTTGTGCCCGTCACCCTCTTCTGCTACCCTGGCCAACAATGGTCATGGAATGAGGGTTCTTGCCTGGTTCTGTGGACCCTTCCACAGAACCTACCAGCACCTAGGTTCTGGAGCGCCTACCTGGAGCACTGATTCGATAGAGAGATCTTCAGATTGTGGACAATGCAAACTAACCATAATTTCCCCTTTCTGATCTTTGATGTTGAAATGCCATTTTGATGATCCCTCTGTGAGAAACTTGTCCCTCCAAATCACTCCAGATCACCAGGTACCATTGTCCCTTGATTTCCTTTCCTCTCTGGTGAGACTAGCAGCTCTGCACGATGTCAGAGCCCCAAAGCCTTCCTCAGGGAGTGGGCCCATATGGAAGGCCCCCTAAGATCATTTCCCTGAGGGAGGTTCTCCAAGAATAGCAGCTCTGCACTTACCTGGGGTGTCTCTGCTCTGAACCAAAGGGGAGCTCAGCGTCATCAAGGACATCATGAGAGCTGCCATCCCCGGGGCCCCAGAGACCCTCAGGACCACCATCCTGGAGCCTGGGAGAAAGAATGGGGGCTGAGATATTTGCAGTCAGAGCAGTTCTCACTCAATGGGATATCAGAGAGGTTGGACAGCCTTCTATAGCCTCTGGGAGTGGCCAGATTCTGAAAAAGGAACCAATAATCAGGAATTGTCACTCACCAAACAGAAGTTTGGGGCAAAGCACATGATTCTTTAAGGTGTAAGATTCACTGAAGACAGTATAAGGAGAGAGATTCTCATTTTGAGCAACTGGCTGAGCCATAAAGCTTGATTATTTTATATGTTTTCCTCCCTAGGAACATCATTCCCCCTCCATGGTGAACACCATCCCCTATTTAAAATTAAAAAATCAAATCATCTTCCTCTTAATGATATTGTTTTGAAATATGTCATTGAAGTTATCTTGTATTTTTTATGGGTAGTGACTTTTGTGAATGGATAACTTTTCTTTAAAACTTCATGTTGATTCTTAGTATCATACAAGAATTCATTTGTTATCAAATGATATTATGTGTACCATTTTATGCCTTTGATAATTTTTATATATACCTTTGGTAATTTTAGAGGAATTGTTTGATGTTTCCAGGCAGATAAGCAGAAAGCAAAAAATACTTAATTGCTTCATTTCTAATTGTTACTCTTTTATTTCCTCTTCGTATAGAATGTGGTGATATAAGGCACCTTTATTTAAATGTTAAACATTTAAATGTTACTGTTAAGGACAAATTCCCTAATCATTTCACATTAAGTCTAATGGTACATCTTTCTCTGACGTGTTGTTTTATTATAGAGGGGTTTGGAGCTACAGTAAAGGAGGGTGGATCTACAGAAAGTTCCTCTGGTGTTTATTGTTAAAATTACAGAATTTATATTAGTGGAGCAAATAATACATTGCATTTGATAAAGAATTTCATGTGTTCTTAACTAGTCCTGCATTGTAATAATTAACATTTCTTGATCCCTTACTATGTGCAAGGCTTTGTTTTAAGAGATTCACAAATTCTGAGTATCATCCCAATTAGATTTCACAATAAACTGATGACATAATAATTTCCATTCTACATGAGAAGCAGTAAGTCACAGTGGGTTTTTAAAAAAAGGCAGGAAGTAGCAGAAAGGGCCTGATGCTTTGCTATAATGTATCAGGAACAATTTCCTAATAGAAAACTTAAATAATTTTATCTGCTTTTATTCAGTTCATCAGCACTTTATTTAAGGACTTAATACATTAGTTGGAAATTGTATTTGTTTTGTCATTGTCTTTTTAGGTTGTGTGTTCTGGGGGAGTATATTTCAGGAACTATCTGTATTGTTTGTTGGGATTATTTGGTGTTTAAAAGTTACCAAAAGTATATACATATGTTGAACTGAAAAAAAAAAAAAAAAAGAATGGTCTTTGATAACTTCATTGGTCTATTCGAAACTCTCAGATCTGTAACTTTCTGAAGCATTTTATATGGATGCTCCCATGTCACCCTCACAGAATTACTGATACACAAGTGCTACCATCTCCATTTCAAAAATGAAACTGTGGCCCAGAAAGGCCAAGTAATTTGTATAAAGTGGTACAGTTACTTCCATGCCTTATCTGGTATAACCCAGAGACCCTTAGTCAATCCCCTTTTTACTTCTAAGATCTACAGAACTGCTGAGAGGAGAAAATACACACCACACACCTTGAGTGACTGCCTGGTACAGCTCCCAGGACTAATTCTGAGTTCTGGGATCGACAGTCTAACCTTCTAAATGGTTAACACACTGCTTAGGACTTGTGCTGTCCCAGAACACGTCCATGCAAGGGGGATGGTGTTCACCGTGGAGGGACCTTAAGTAGGATCCATGCCCAAGGTGGGGCTTGAACTCACAACCCTGAGATTAAGAGTAGCATGCTGTTATTGACTGAGCCAGCCAGGCAAAGAGGAAGATGGTTATGATGTCTCTTTCATAGTTTTCTTTCTCTTATTCCCAAATCCCACATAGGTTGGAACTTTCCGGGCCACCTTCATCCTGACAGCTCTCCCACTTCCTCTCCCAGTGGTTCTATCATTTTCTTTCCTGGCCAGAGATGCCTCTTCTGACATTTTCTGGTTGAGCTGTTTCACCTCCACCCCTTCTCCCTCAACGGGATAGGGAAGTAAGTCCTGGATTCAGAACTCCGCCCTGCCTTGCACTACCTCATTCTCTCTTCACAGGCTGGTTCACAGCGGTCACTGCAGATGCACCTTGAAGACATAAGGTGCCAGACCCAAGTCATGATCCTGCGAGTCATCTCCCTGGCTGCCCTTCTGAGTCCCCATGGAACTGGGGCCATCAGGGGTGAGTGCTCTGGTGGGCCAGAGAGGGTGTGGACTATAAGGAGATTTGTAGCCCACAGGTGCTGTTTTCTCTCCTGTTTCTCCCCTTCCTTCTTCTTCCTCTTGTATGAGGTGTTCTGCTTTTTTCTTTCTGACAGCAGCAAGAACCAGTGTTTATTGAACCTGACCAAGTGCCAACTCTCATTTCATTTTCACAACAGCTTTTGCAGGAGTGCATTTATTATTCTCAACCTAGAAATTAAAAGGCAGAGAACATGCCTCATGAGCTCTATGTCACAGTGTGGATGAGTGAAGAGCCATGGCTCTGTGTCTTCTGGACTATCTGTGTGTCTCTCTTAAATTTCAGAGGTAAACTTCTTGAAATTGGAGTCTGCAATGCCTGTTTTGGACTTTCCCCTGCTTCACTCAGTCCTCAGCCCACTGCATTCTCCCTTTTGTCTCCTCACATCTGATGCTGCTCTCAGTGGGGCCACTAGTGGTCTCCCTACAATGAAAACCAGTGGTCACTTCTCTGTGTGTATCTTACCTGTGTCACTAGCAATATTTGCGACATGACCACTTCTTCCTTCCTGGAATTTTTCTCTTGTTCTTTGTCTTGAGGAGCACACTTCCTCCTTGTTTTCTTCCCACTTATTAGTCGTCTCCTTTACAGCCTCTTTTTAAAAACATTTATTCAAGTGATTTCTACACCCAATGTGGGGCTTGAACTCATGACCCCGAGATCAAGAGTCACATGCTCTTTCAACTGAGCCAGACAGGTGCCCCCAGCCTCTTTTTTGAATGTCCATATTTGTTGCCAGGACGCAGGACCACACACTCCGACCCTACTATGATGACTTTGTACACTTCTTGGGTGACTCAATCCAAGCTTTTAACTTCACCTACCATGAAGACTCCTAGTCTATGTCACCGGCCCAGTCTAGCCTGAGATCCATCCATTATTTCAACTGCTCTCAAATCAACTCCACTTGGTCACCCAGAAATTCAAACTCATTATGTCCCCCAAAGAACACTTTTTCTTCTCTCAACCACTTCCTTGTCCTTCATTACTTTTTCAGTCACTGATGCCACAATTCTCCATGTTGCTTGGATATTTTGGACTCCTTCATATCCCTATTTCCACCACAGTACTTACTGAGTCCTGTGGCTTCTCATCTCTTCACTGTCATTCAAATTCATCCTCTCTTCTTCTTACCCCATGTTACTGCCCTATCTACACCCTCATCACTTGCCACCTGATTGCTGAAGAGTCCTACTGGTCTTGCTTACAAATGAGCCTCCTCTAATCTATCATCCTTATAGCTGCCACCTTCATGTACAAATCTGATTGTATTACTCTCTGAAGACCCTTCAATGATTTTCCAGGGGGCTCTGGATCAAATTCAAACACCTGCAATTATCATACAAGGCAGGTCCTAAAGTAGGCTCTCCATATCCTCCGAGCTGCTGTAGCACCTTCCGACCCTCCAAGAAGTCCCATGCCTCTCTGCTCCTACGTCTCCTGCTAGAGACACCACTTCTCTCTGTCTCTGCTAACCTCACATAAAAACCATTTCTAGAAAGCCTTACTTCAATCTCATTTTAATGCTCTCCATTTGCTCCCAAGCAGCACCTGTATGTACCCTGTGATAATGCAGTAGTGATGACCACATATATACGAATCGTCTTTGTCTCTCTCATTCTTTCGATCTCAAACAGCTTGAGGACAAGGACCATGTCTTTTGAGTTACAGCCTTAATGCCTAGAGAGTCAAGGTTCACATTAAGGCTTTTTTTGACTGAATGAAAGTGAACATCTGTAAGAATATAATTTGCTTCACAGTGCACAGACCTTTAGTTTTAAGACTTTGCAAAAACAATAAAAATGAGATATCTTAGGATGAACAAACTATGTCCGGGTAGCCATGTCTGTTCCCTGTATGTTTTCTTCTTTCTTTTTCTTTTATCTTCTTTTCTGTAGGTGAGGATTTTGTAGCCACTAAATTCAGTGGATGTCCCCAAGCATTTGCATGAGACAATGAATCCTGTCACTAGAAGCATCCAAGGAGAGGATTAGTTCTTGTGTTGGAGCTGCAGGGAGAATCTTTGAATCTTTGATTCGGATGCTAGACCAGTGAGCCCTGGAGCGTCACTTCCTCCTAATTCCTTTTCTTTTCTTAGCCCCAAACTGTCTCATTTTTATTGTTTTACTGTAATACCAATAGATTTTTTGTTATTGTATATCTTTTTGTTGTTTCTTACACATCAGGTAAAACTAAGATGCTATGCCATAGGTGTTTCAAACGCAACAACTATTATTTCCAGTGGAAACTACCCTTAAAAACATAAAGTCAACAAGAAAATTTGTGAATGCTGTGTGAATGATAATACTTGAAAATTTAAAATGCCTTAAATGAAGGTGTTGTGGACAAGGTTACATGATCTACCATCATGTAAAGCTAAAACAGTAACTAGAAGTCTGTAAGTAGCACCAAGACTCTGGACGTCTTTTCATTTCCTTCACAATTTAAAAAATTTTCCACTCCAGAAGATTTTTATTCCACTCTCCCCTTTCTCCCACTCTACTCTGTGACTTTATCATTAACTTTATATGTCTTTTTCTGCAAGGCTTCTGAGATGTTGTGGGTGTGGATGGAGTGGATGATTCCATCTTCCTTTCAGCATGAATTGTGCTAACTTGGGCTAGTTATTTAACCTCTGCGGGCAAGTCCCTAATATGCAAAAGAATGCTTTACCTGGGGGTATGAAGTTGCAAAGAATAAATTGAATGCATAGTAAGTTCTCCATAAATATTACCTTATTATTGTGTTCATTGTGATTATTCTTGTACTGGAGTGATGGATGCTTAAATTTTCTGGAATAAAGGGAAACAACCTGAATTTTCAGTAAGTCATATCTCTCATTGTTTCTTCCCATTTCTTTTCTTTCAGCTTGCATTTCTCATTTTCTGTGTTCTTCATTCATGTTATTACTATTTCCTTATCTCCTTGCTTCCTGTGTTCTGTGTACTTTCTTACATAGTCACCTGTTCTTCAATCTCCCTTCTTCCTCTTCATTCAGTGGGCCACGTGTCAACGTATGTCCAGTTTGTCCAGACACACAGACCCTCTGGAGAGTACATGTTTGAGTTTGATGAGGATGAGTTCTATGTGGATCTGGATAAGAAGGAGACCATCTGGCATCTGCCAGAGTTTATTCATGTCTTCAACTTTGATGCTTGGAGGGGTATTGCTGACATTGTCACGGCAAAGAAGAACCTGAACACTCTGATCCAACGGTCCAACCACACCAGGGCCACAAATGGTACTGCTTGCTCTTGCTTATTTCTCTACTACCCAACTGCAGGGATGGGAGAGCCCATCTGCTGCATAGAGAATGGGAGACCTAGATGTCCACTCATGAATGAACCTCTCTCTCCCTGTGAGTGAACAATATTCAACTCACAAAGCTGGGTGGTTATGTCATCAAAGGAGACATTTTCTTCTTATTCAAGAAAAGGGTTGGGCTGAAGGAAGCCAGTCAGGAGTATGAGAAGCTATGACTTTGACCTGGAAGCCTGTGGGGGGCAAAGGGTCAGCCTGAGGAAGGTGGCCCCTAACCTGGAGAATATAGGTGGTGGGGTGGTGGGGTCCTTTGAGATACAGCCAAAGGCAGCAGATTCACCAGGTTCTGTCCTTTCTCAGAGCCACCTGAGGTGGCCGTGTTTCCCAAGGAGCCTGTGGAGCTTGGACAGCCCAACACCCTCATCTGCCATGTGGACAAGTTCTTCCCACCTGTGCTCAATGTCACATGGCTGTGCAATGGGCAGACGGTCACCAAAGGTGTGGCTGAGAGCATCCTCCTGCCTAGCACAGAATTCAGGTTCCACAAGTTCCACTACCTGACCTTCATTCCCACGGCTGAAGATGTCTATGACTGCAAGGTGGAGCACTGGGGCCTGGACCAGCCGCTCCTTCAGCACTGGGGTATGGAGCCCCCTCCTTTTGCCAGCACTGTCCTGACACCCTCTCTATTTCCAGGATCCATCTTTCCACAGCACCTGCTTTTCTTAATCCCATGTGTTTTATTGCTACTTTATCCAAATTTCACCGGTGGTCTCATTGTTTCTAACTCTTTATACCCCCAAACCTGAGGCCAGCTCCTGCTCTCTGCACTTTCTAACTCTTGTTTTTCCTTTGTGCCCCAGAGGCCCAGGAGCCTATGGAGGTGCCTGAGACAATGGAGACTGTGGTCTGTGCCCTGGGCCTGGTGGTGGGCGTGGCAGGCATCATCACTGGCACCATCATCCTGAAGACCAGGAGGCCCGACAACATCCCTGGGTGCAGGGGCCCCTGTGAGTTATCCCAGAGCTGGGGGTACTAGGGACACAGTGCAAAAGAGGAGGCAACATGGTATGGGTAGTGGGCGGGAAGGAGAAACACTTCAACAGGGGTTCTTTGAGAACTTCGCATTTCAGAATCACTGACCTAGATTAAAATAATACAATGATAAAGAACATTAGTTGAGTTGCTTACTATTTACTAAGCTCTATTCTATAGGCTTCTTATGTATTCATTTATGTTTGGAGGTTGATACCATTATTTCCCCATCATACAGAGCGGGAAGCAGACATGAGGAGGGTGAAGGAATCTGTCCAAGGTCACACAGCTTGAAAGGTACAGAGTCTGCATTTGGACTCGGGCATTGGGGTTCCAGAGCTCCGTCTTCTGCAATATGTAGATTATATCATCTACGGCCATTTTCTCTCTCCCTTACAATCTTCATAGCCTTGATTTTCTTTTGTTGTCGTAGTGATGTCTAGAACCTTCAATACTATGTTAAACATTTGTAGTAATAAAGGATATCCTACCTTTTGCATAATCTTAAAAGGAATGGATTTAATTTCTCCATAGATATATTTACTATAGATTTTTCGTTTACAATCCTTGCCATGTGGTAAAATTGATCAAATTCTGTTTATGCAAGTATTGAGTTGAATTCATTTGAAGTTAATATGAATGTTATTTTTTGGTTTATTGACTTTTTGGGTCATATATAGATTTTCTGACATTGAAACCTCACTGCATTCCTAGGTATTTTGTGTGATCGCAGCCTACTGATATAAAGTAATGATGGTGATCAGCTAGGAATGCCTAGGGGCACTCGCTTGGGTCCCTACTACTTGTAGTGACAGGAGCCAATGTTGTGGCCCTATTGGCCCTTGTGGTTCTTATGACTGCAAGACATTCCTCAGCAACAACCATTAGGGAACTTTGAAAAAAACAAGGTTTATTAATTTATTACTCACAAGTCCTGGAAGGCACTTGGCATGCCCAGAGCCACAAAGTGAGGTGTGGGGGGAGGGAGACACCTGGGGATCTGCCATTATTGGGGTTGAGGAAGGGGTGCCTCTGATTTCACAGGGTCACTGTTTGTTGGTGAATTTAAAACATAAGAGCCGGAATTAAAGTGCAGGAAGGCAGGGGTGCTTGGGTAGTTCAGTTGGTTAAGCCTCCAGCTTCAGCTCAGGTCATGATCTCGCAGTTTGTGGGTTTGAGCCCCACATGGGGCTCTGTGCTGACAGCTGGGAGCCTGGAGCCTGCTTCAGATTCTGTGTCTTCCTCTCTCTCTCTGCCCCTCCCCCACTCACACTCTGTCTCTCTGTCTCTGACTCTCTCTCTCTCAAAAATAAACATTAAAAAATTTAAAAAAAAATAAAGTGCAGGAAGAGAAAAGCAGGGTCACTCAAGTGGTTATCTAGGTCACCCTGGGCTTTCTAAAAGGGGAACTTCATCAGGCAGGGGCTACCTGGCTCTTTATCTAGTTGTGTATCAGGCCACCCTTGTCTTTTCAATGGATGTGTTTGAGATGGATGCCTTGGCAATCAAAAGCTTAATGTCCGGCACTTACATTACAATAAAATAAGCTAATGGTCAGGGACTTAACACTATCCTAGGATAAACCTTATTTGATCGAAATGAATCATACTTGTAATACATTGTTGAATTCAGTGACATGGCTGACATTAATCCATAATTTTCTTCTCATGTACTACAAGAAAATAGCTGGCTCTGAGAATAAAGATGCACCAGCCCCAGAAAATGATTTAGAAAGCTTTTGCTCCTTTTCTGTGTTCTAGAACAGCATGTATAAGAGAGGAACAATCTGTTTTTGAAATGCCCTAGCTGGCACATTAGGACAGGGCAAAGTAGTCTTTGCTTCCCAAGCCTGTCTTTGATGCTCATTACTCTATTTTTCAGGTTCCTATTCCTTCCTGTAGTTTTGACCTTTGTGTTGTTCTAGAAATGTATCCATCTAATCTAAATTTTCAGATTTATTGGAATAGAATTGCTCATAACAAGCCTTTTTCATTTAAAAATGTCTGTGTTTCTCCTTTTCATTGTGAATCACCTACATTTTCCTTAAGAGTGTTGTCAGATGGATGTATCAACCTCTTTAAACCTTCCATTGAATCAAATTTTGATTTTGTTTATCTTCCCTATTTTCGGTTTTCTAGCTCACTGAATTCTGCCCATGTCTCTATCATTTACATTTTTTTTTTCTTTTGCTGTCTTTCTACTTTTCCATTCTCTTAATGGAAATGATTAGCACATTTGTTTTCAGGCTTCCTTTCCTGATAAGGTTTGTTTAAAACCTAGACATTTTCTCTTAGGCACTACTTTTTTTAAAAAATTGTTTTAAATGTTTATTCTTGAGACAGAGACAGACAGACAGACAGAGCGTGAGTGGGGAAGGGGCAGAGTGAGAGAGGGACACAGAATCTGAAGCAGGTTCCAGGCTCTGAGCTGTCAGCACAGAGCCTGACACAGGGCTCAAACCCACAGACTGTGAGATCATGACCTGAGCCAAAGTCAGATGCTTAACTGACTGAGCCACCCAGGCACCCCTGCTCTTGTTCTTTTATAGGTGCAACTGCTCTCTCTGCAAATGTTGAGAATTTTCTTTTTGTCTTTGAAGTTCTTACAATTTTCTTATAATGTAATTAGATATGTTTTTAAAAGAGATGTTTTTAAAAAATCTATTTGTCATCAATGCACCATGTCAAAGCTATTTCATCTTTCTATAAAGCCTGGAAATCTTTTCATCTCTTTTTACTATTTTCCCCACTTTCTAGGTGTCTAATTATCCAAATGCCAGAATGTTAGTTTCTATCCTTCATGTCTCATAGCTTTTCTTTTATATTTCCTATTGTTTAATTTTTCATATTGCCCTCGAGAGCATTCCTCTGTTGGGCCTCTTCTTTATTAATTATTCTCCAGTTGTGGACATGACAATAGTTGTTTCATGTAAATATTCTTTATTCCAACCATTCTTAAAACTCAGTTTTTCTGCTTGATTTATTGATTTCTTGTTTTTGCCTCAAATTACGAATATTCTCCTTTGCCTCTCTTTTTAAAACCTTTTCTTGTGAACCGGCAGACATATGTAAGAAATACACAAAACAGTAAGGCACAGCCAATGATTATCAAGGAAACACCCATGTAACTACTACTTTTGTCAAGAAATAGAACATTGCCAACACCCCAGAGGCCCTTAGGTCAGTAGGTAATTTGTAAACCTTTTAGGAGCTGGAAGCTCCTTTTACTCACAAAGCCTAGCATAGTTCCTTGTACAAAGTAGGTCCTCAATACAGGTGTCTGGTATAAGTGAGTAATATATTATTTATTTAATGTGTACTTATTGAGTACTTTGTTACCGCCAAAGATTCCAACTCTTTTGAAATTAGATACGGCCATGTGATTTACTTTGGATAACAAAATGTGAGAAGTGACATGTTATTTCTGGGAGGGATCATTAAGAGGCAGTGTATGATTCATTAGGGCCCTTTACTCTGCTTGGGAACTTATGGGGGCAGGTGTCGAAGAAGGTCTCTCAACCCATCTCCCTGAGCAACTACAATTAGCAGAGCTACCCTCCTGGCTCACTGGACATGTAGCACGAGTGAAAACTAGACACCCTGTGATTTGTACATCAGTACCGCCTATCTTATTTTCATTATATAAAATGTAAGAAAGAGAAGTGTTCAGAGAGACTTCAAAGAAGCAGAGTGGCAGGAAAGTTAGAAGAATATTTCATCACCTAAGGCAAGGGAGCAGAAGTTTCAGGAAGGAGGAAGTAGCTAATGATGTTACATGTTTATAATCTGGCAGGTATGGTAAGTATCCACTGGGCCGGTATTGAAGGGTTATTGGTGACCCTTTAAAGAGCAGCCCAACTCCTACCTCCTTCAACTTTCATCATCTCGTTGCTGGGCCTCACTGTCTCAGGAGTTTCAGAGCACGTGGGCTGACGAGAGCAGGAGAGTGAAATGACATCTCCTCACGGTGCCCTTTGACTTCTCACTGGTCTGCAACATCTGCTGGGAAGACCGCCTTCTCCTGAAGTGCTGATGAAGAAAGAAAATGAAAGAGACAGGCATAAAGGGATGGAGAATTCGATGCCATACTGGGAATCCTAACCCCACTATGTTTGCCCTACTACAGGGGACAATCTTTATGTGGCAGAAGACATAGGGGAGTCCCCAACATCAGATCTACTTTAAAGCTCCAGTGCCTCTGAATCTCTGTCCTCCTCAGCACCAATGACTGATGTCCCCAAACACCCCTCCAATTACTTCCTGTCTGTGATTCTACTCACACTTAGCACCTGAAAAGGGCCTGATGCATAGGAAGTACTCAATAAATGTTGAAATTTGATGTAGGTGATAATTTGGTTCCCACACAGGATGGTCTATAGGCCCTGGTCTATAGACTTCTCCCTATAGAGCATCTTTTCAGAGTAATCCTAAGGACTAATAAATACCTGCGTATGCTAGACATCTCTGGTGCCTTCTAAGACTCTAAGGCCTTTCCCCAGTCTCTATATCTTCAATTCCCTAGGAGCACATATCCTGGACCTGTAATGTGGATGTAGTTACTGCAGTTTCTGTGCCTGTCAGATCTAGAGAATGTACTTCCCTAGCCTATAGCATGGGGTAGAGGGCACAAGATTGTTGGTGTCACTGTGGGGCTGATTTGCCCTGAACTATTCCTCTCATTGTGTCCATCCTGATGCTAACCTCCTTTGATCACCTCCCTTTTATTTCACCCAGAATTCTGACCACTTCTGGACTCTGACCTTCAGCACTCCTGTCTTCCTCTAGGCATCAGAAAAGACCCATCTTTCAGTAGACACACGGTTTTGCAGGAGTTTCCTATAATAAAGTTGTTAAGCTCTTTGTGACTCAATGTTCTTTTATACCAAATCATGCTGTACTCAGTCCTCTGATACACCTGCCCCATCCTGTCAGGCTTTACTTTAGATCCCAGTTTGTTAGCCAGTTTACTGATGTTCAAGTCCCAATTGTCAATTAAGGTCACATCGCCTGCTGGGTCCGTGGGCCTGGAGCAAAATATGGGAATATGGATGAGTATGTGTTTCAGTTGGAGAATTTTAACATAAACTGTTTCACCATTCTATTCTTGGTGGTGAATTGGAACTAGAAATTCAGAGGTACTACGAGGATTTGATACAGAAACCTAGAAGTTATAATATTAAATTATGCATAAGGGGCATCTTAAGAAGGATGCCACTTCCTGTTTCTCGCTTCCTCTCTGGCCCTGTCCTACTGTGCTGGATGTGGGAGTTCTGGACAAGGTGCAGGGGTGGAGGGGGTAAGATGCAGAGGTGACAGTTGCAGCATGTATCCTATGGGCTTAACCAAAGCTTGTCCTCATCACCCTCCTCTGCTGCTCTGGCCATCACTGGTCATGGAATGAGGGTTCCTGCCTGGTTCTGTGGAAGGGGCCTCTACCTGGTGCACTGATTCTATCGAGTGATCTTCAGATCTTGAATAATTCAGACTAACCATAATTTCCCCTTTCTGATCTTTGATAGATTTTGAAATACCATTTTGATGACCCCTCTGTGAGACACTTGTCCCTTCAAAATCACTCCAGACCACCAGGTATCATACACGCATGCCCTGATTTCCTCCTCTCTCTGGTGAGACTAGCAGCCATTGCATGGTATCAGAGCCCCAAAGCCTTTCTCAGGGAGTGGGCCCACATGGAAGGCCCCCCAAGGCCATTTCCCTGAGGCAGGCCCAAGAATAGCAGCTCTGCACTTACCTGGGGTGTTTCTGCTCTGAACCAAAGGGGAGCTCAGCATCACCAAGGACATCAAGTTGCCATCCCTGGGGCCCCAGTGATCCTCAGGACCACCATCCTGGAGCCTGGGAAAGGACAGGGGCTGAGAGGCTTGCAGTCAGAGCAGCTCTCACTCAATAAGCCTCACTCCTGAAATATATTAATATAGCATATGCTATATTAAAATATTAGAGATGATGAGCCTGGCCAGCCTTCTGTATTGCCTGGCTGTGGTCAGATTCTGAAAAAGGAACCAATAAGCAGGAATTGTCACTCACCAGACAGAAGTTTGCGGTAAAGCACATGATTCTTTACGGTGTAAGATTCACTGAAGACAACATAAGGAGAGAGATTCTCATTTTGAGCAACTGGCTGAGTCATAAGGCTTGATTGTTTTATATATTTTCTTCCCAGGAACAAATCCCAAGGAATGTCATTCCCCCTCCATGGTGAACACCATCCCCCTTGCCTGGATGTGTTTTGGGATGGAGCAAATCCTAAACAATGTGTTGAAGATCTAGAGGGATTGGACTCCCTACTGTTAAACCCCAGGGTTCATCTTTTCTTTGCATTTCAATATTTTTGGGGGGTGGTAGTGAAGTTTTAAGCACCAAATGATCCCCTACAAACAAATTTATATGTGGTTCCTGGTATGTGTTCCTCATTTTTTTTTTAACCCATTGTGACTAGTTTCCTCTCATGTAGAATGGAGATTATTATGGAGCCTATGTCATTGGTTTATTGGGAAATCTAACTGGGATAATCAGTATTTGTGAATCTCTTGAAACAGAGCCTTGCACATAGTAAGGAATCAAAAAATGTTCATTATTATAGTGTAAGGCTAATTCAAAACAGAGAAATAGTTGAATAAATACAAAACAATTTTAACAATATAAGTTCTATCATTTTGTTATTAAGTACCAGAGGTGTTTACTGTAGTTCTACACAAATTTATAAAAATATGACAATTTCTTTAAGGTTTATTTATTTTTTGAGAGAAAGAGAGAGAGAGAGAGAGAGAGAGGGCACAAGTAGGGGAGGCTTAGAGAGAAGGAGACAGAGGATCTGAAGTGGGTTCTGTGCTGTTAGCCCAGAGCCTGATGGACTCAAACTCACCAACTGTGAGAGCATGACCTGAGCCGAAACCAAGACCAACAGTCAGATGCTTAATGGACTGAGCCACCAGGCGCTCCAAGAAAATGACAAATTTATAAAAGAAAAAGACTTTACAAAGCAGAGAGTTAATTTTACAGAGTGGTAAAGTATCAGAGAAATCTCATATAAAGGAGATAAAAATTTCAAGAAGAAATAAAAATAGTAATAATTAGGAGTAAAATAATTAATATTTTTGCATTCTGATTACATATCTGGAACCATCAAATTATTATCAGACTTCCAAAAATATCAAAGGAATGAAAGGGTAAAATATATCATTACTTAATAACAATCAGTGAATTCCTACATGATACAAAAAATCAACACGAAATTATGAAGAAAATTATCCATTCACAGAAGTCACTACAAATAAAAAATACTCAAGGATCAATTTCAAAGATATTTCCATCGATCCCAGGAAAGTGATTATGATGTCTCCATTTTGGTTTTCTTCCTCTTATCCCTGAACCCCACACAGGTTGGGACTTTCTGGGGCATGTCAGTTCTAGCCTCTGTCCCAGACACCGGGATGTCCCTTCTGGTGTTTTCTGGTCGGCTGAGCCCCACTGAGCCATTTCACTTCCGCCTCCTCTCCCTCCACCAGATAGGGAAATAAGACCTGGATTCAGAGCTCCGCCCTGCCCTGCCCTGCGCTGCCTCATTTTCTCCTTGCTGTCTGGATCACAGTGGCCACTGCAGATACACCTGGAGTAGATAAGGAAAAGAAAAACCGTGTCCTCATCCCTGAGTTATGAGGATTAAACGAAGCAATGCACTCACATAACGGGTTATAGGAGTCTTGGTTGGTTCACCATGCCAGGGGCCGTCTTCCTGGGCTTCCTCACTGAATGATCCCATCCTTTCTACAGACCCCAGCAAGCACTCCGGGGTCAGTAACACCCAGGTCTGCACTTTCAGCCTCCACCTCTCTTAGAAATGGGAGAAGCTGGTCCCATGCAGGGCATGATGGGAAGGGAGCAGCATGAGAGGAACAGGCAGTGGGAACTGAGAGGGGGCAGGGGCCCGGGGGCTAACAAGATGCCGGAGACCCTTGTAAGGAGCCAGGGAGAGAGGAGGTTCCACCTTGGTATGTCCGAGATCTTCTGAGAGCTCAGTATGTGCCTCAAGAGGTAATACTCCATATTTGAGGCAAGAAGGAACACTTAGACCCTATCTTGACCTTCAGGATAATTTCATATGAAACAGAAAACCCATAATCATTTTGGATTGTAAAAGGAGGTCTATGTTTAAAAAAGAGAACTGCGTCTATTGGTTTGAGCATTTTAACACGCGTGAATTACTAGGACAGGAGGCCTAGGCGATCTGATGATTACAGACTTATTTAAAGGATAAATCTGTATCTTTGATAAGTTGTTGCATTAAAGAGGCTAAGCCTTGTTTGGTCAAGGACTATTTATCACGGTATGCAAAGAAAAGGGCTTAAGTTTATTACATTATATTTCTAATTTAAAATTCTGATTTTAATTTGATTTCTGAATGGTAATGGTAAAATATGCTTTTGGCAATCATGTTGAATCAGTGCTGCATGAGTATAGGTTGTATAACACAAAATTCACTGTGGGCTCATCCTTGAATAACTAAGGATGGTCTCAGATCTACAGGGATGAAGGTAGAAAACATAAAAATGGGACAGTGCAAAGATAGAGTGTGAATTCAGAGGTGGTCCATGTCCAATTTGTCGCCTTTCCCAATAGTTAGGATATCCCCTTTCCATGTTTTCCTTCTTGTCTTATGTATACACAATAATGAACTTCTTCATTAACTCCTACTGCTTACCAATATCCTCAAAAAAAGCAATGGCAGAGGTGATTTGGTGCGCATATTCTTAAGAGAAAACAGACAATAACACTGGCTTTTTATTACCTATGGAACTATAAAAAGGGAACTTGGATAGGGCCCCCCTGAGAGAAAGTGTGCATGGAATTAAAGAGAACAACTGTAGAAACTAGTTTCATCCTCTTGGGAGGCTGAGGTCTGTCCAAGAACCAGCCTCTGGGACTGAGGAAACTTAGAAAAATACTTGTTCCAGGGCACATACAGGTCTTTGTGTCAGATCAGGAATCCTATGGAGGTAAGGAGAAAAGTTATCTCAGGTTACTGATCTCTCTTCCTCTAAGTATCAGGAAAGAAAAATTTGGCGACAGATAGGGTCTTAGCCTGATGAAAAATAAGATTTTTCTGGGCTTCCTTCATCAATGGAACAAAGTCACACTCATTTTCCACACTCACTGAAGGGATGAAATTGAAGACCCTTTTCCCAGTAGGTATCTCAGAGTCACAATGCAATGAAAGGACTTTCTGCAACCCACTTCCTACAAAGCAGGAGTATTACCTGGTTTTCAAGATCCTCATTACATTAAAATAAAAGGAGAAAATCAAATGACCTTCCTGGTCATTAAGATTCTCACTGAAGTTGAGAGCAATGCATGAACAAAGTGAGAATTTCAGCAAAGAAAAAATGGTAAGTACCAGATACAAATCATAGAGCTAAAGAATACAATAACTGAACGGAAAAATTCAATAGTGGTGTTCAATAGGAGACTAGATCAAGTAGAATAAAGGATCAATGAACTTGAAAATAGGTCAGTGGAAATCATCTGGTCAGAGGAGTCAAAAGAAAAAGTAATGAAAAGAGTGAAGATAGCTTAAGGGAGTTTAGATGTCATCAAATGTACCAATACACACATTATGGAAATCCCAGAGGAATAAGATGGAGGAAGAGGAGGAGGGGAGGAGAGGAGGAGGAGGAGAAGACGAGGAAGAAGAAGAGAAGGAGGAGGAGGAGGAGGAGGAGGAGGAGGAGGAGACAAAGATGAAGATGAAGACAAAGACAAGAAGAAGAAGAAGAAGAAGAAGAAGAAGAAGAAGAAGAAGAAGAGGAGGAGGAGGAGGAGGAGGAGGAGGAAAGGGAGAAAGGGAGAGAGAGAGAGGGAGAGAAAGAGAGAGGCAGAAAGTTTATTCAAAGAAATAATGCTGAAAATTTCAATCTGGGGAAGGAAATAGGCATTCAGATCCAAGAAGCCTAAAGAATATTAAAGATGAACCCAAAGAAACCCACACTGAGGCCCATTATAATTAAATTATCCAAGTCAAATACAAAGAGAGAATTTGGAAAGCAGCAGGAAAAAAGTGCCTTCAATGAAATTATCAGTAGGTTTTTCAGAAGAAACATTGCAGGCCAAAAAGAGTGGGATGAGATATTTAAAGTGCTGAAAGAAAACAAACCCTGCCAACCAAGAATGCCAAATCCAGAAAAACTGTCCTTCAAAAACTAAGGGAAGATAAAGACTTTCTCAGATAAACAAATGCTGAGGGAGTTCATCACTAGATCTGCCTTATAAAAAATGTTAGAAGGAGGTGAAATGAAAGGATGCTAACAGCAAAATGATAACTTAATAAAGTATGAAACACATTGGTAAAGGTGTAACATTGGTAAATATGTAACAGTGGTGAGCAAATCACTTTTAATTCTAGTATAAAAGTTAAGAGACAAAAGCATTGTACATAACTATAACTAAAATCATATTAATGGATATAAAACATAAATAGATGTAAATTGTGACATCAATAACATCTAATGTGGAGGTAAGGGGAGAGGTAAAAGTGTAGAGTACTTGTATGCAAGTGAAGATGAGTTGTCACCTTAAAACAGCTTAAAACAGAGTGTTATAACTAGAAGATATTTTGTATAAGCCCATTGTAACTACAAAGAGAATACCTACAGAAGCCACACAAAAGAGAAAAGAATTAAAACCAATCAATAGTATATTAAAAAAATGAACACAAAAGACAAAGAGGAACAAAGAACTATAAGATGAACAGAAAACAGTTAACAAAATGGCAGTATTTAAATCCTTCCTGGGGTGCCTGGGTGGCTCAGTCAGTTAAGCATCAGACTCTTAGTTTTGGTTCACGTCATGATCTCACAGTTAGTGGGTTTGAGCCCTGCACTTGGTATTCTCTCTCTTGCCCTCTCTCTCTGCTGCAGTTGGTATTCTCTCTTGCACTCCCCCACATGTGCTGTCTCTGTCTCTCTCAAAATAAATAAATAAATAAAAATTAAAAAAAATCCTTCCTAATCAAAAGTTACTGTGAATGCAAATCGCTTAAGTCCCCAATGAAAAGACATACATAAAAAATCCAATTTCCAACTATATACTGTCTATAAAAAACTTACTCTAGATTTAAAGATACACATAAACTGAAATGAAGGAATGAAAAGAAGATATTCTGTGCAAATAATAACCAAAAGAAAATAAGGATGGCCATAAATATATCAGACAAAATAGACTTTAAGTAAAAAACTGTCTTTAGAGACAAAGAAGGTCATTACATTAAGATAAAAGGGCCAGTTCAATAGGAAGATATGTGAATATAAATGCACCCAACATCAGAGCACCTAAGTATATATAACAAATACTGACAGATCTGAAAGGAGAAATTGATGGCAACACAATAATAGTAGGAGACTTCAATACATTTTCAATGGGTGGAACTTCCAGACAGAAAATCAATAAATAAACAGTGGAGTTAAACAACACTATAGAATAAATGGACTTAAAACATACACACAGTATTTTCCAACCAACAACATAAGAATATATATTCTTCTCAAGCATACACAAAACATTCTCCAGGATAAACCACATATTAGGTCAAAAAATAAGTTTTAACAGATTTAAGAAGATCAAAATCATATCAAGTATCTTTTGCAATCATGATGGAATGAAATTAGAACTCAATAACAGTGAGAAAATGGGAACATTCACAAATATGTGGAAATTAAAGACCATATTCTTCAACAGTTGGCCAAAGGGAATTTAAAAAAAATATCTTGAGAAAAGGAAAATAAAAACACAACATACTAAAACTTATGGGATGCAGCAAAAGTAGTACTAAGAAGGAAATTTTTAGAGAAAAAAAGAAAAAGAAAAAAGAAAAAAAGGAGAAGATCTCAAGTAAACAACCTAAGTTTACACCTCAAGGAACTAGAAAAAAACAAACTAAACTCCAAGTTAGCAGAAAGAAAGAAATAAAGATTAGAGCAGAAACAAACCAAATAGAGAATAGAAGAATAGATGGTATCAACAAAACTGAGAGTTGGTTTTTTGAAAAGATTAAAAAAATGGATAAGCTCTCAGTAGACTAAGAAAAAAGAGAAAAGACTGAAATAAATAAAATCAGAAGTGAAAGAGGAAACATTAAATGGATGCCATAGAAATAAACAAGATCATAGGGAACTTTATGAACAATTATATGCCAAAAAATCGGGTAGGCTGGAAGAAATGGAAAATCTCCTAGATAATAACAAGATAGAATCAAGAAGAAATAAAGCTTAAAAAGACCAATAAAAAATTAGAAAACTGAAGTAATAATTAAAAACCTCCCAACAAAGAAAAGCCTGGGACCAGAGGGCTTCATGGGTGAATTTTATCAAACACTCAAAGAAGAATTAGTACCAATCCTTCTAAAGCTCTTCCAAAAAATAGAGGAAGGAACATTTCCAAACCACTTATGAGCCCAGCATCACCCTGATACCAAATTCAGATGAAGACAACGCAAGAAAAGAAAACCACAGGCCAGTATCCCTAATGAACACAGATGTTAAAATTCTCAATAGAATATTAGTAAACCAATTCAACAGCACATTAAAAGGATTACGCACCATGACCAAGGGGGATTTATCTGTGGGATGGAAAGATGGTTCAATACTGGCAAATCAATCAATGTGACACACCATATTAACAGAATGAAAGAGGGGTGCCTGGGTGGCTCAGTTGGTTAAGCGTCCGACTTCGGCTCAGGTCATGATCTCACAGTTCGTTTTGGGCTCTGTGCTGACAGCTCAGAGCCTGGAGCCTGCTTCAGATTCTGTGTCTTCCTCTCTCTCTGCCCCTTCCTCACGCACACTCTTTCTGTCTCTCTCTCTCAAAGATAAACATTAAAAAAAGAATGGAAGATAAACACAATTATCGCATGATAGATGAATAGACACAGAAAAAGCATTTGACAACATCCATTTGGGATAAACGCTATCAACAAAATAAAGGTAGAGGAATTTACCTCAACACAAAAAAGGCCATATATTAAAAGCCCACAACCTACCCCATAATCAATGAGGAACCCCTGAAATCTTTTAAGATCTGGTATAAGGCAACAATGCCCACTCTTGCCACTTCTCTTCAACATAGTACTGGAAATCCTAGCCAGAGCAATTAGACAAGAAAAAGAAATGAAAGGCATCCAAAACAGAAAGGAAGAACTGAATTTATCTTTGTTTGTAGATGACATGATTATACATGTAGAAAACTCCAAAGATTAAACAACAACAAAACTGTTAGAACTAATAAACAAATCTAGTAAAGTTCCAGGACACAAAATCAACATATGAAAATCAGTGGTGTTTGTATATACTAACAAGAACTATCTGAAAAGAAAATTAAGGAAACAATCACATGGCAACAAAAGAAAACTAAAATACCTAGGAATAAACTTAACCAAAAAGATGAAAAATTTGTACACCAAAAATTATAAAACATTGATGAAGGAAATCCAAATAGACACAAATAAATGAAAAGACCTCAGTACTCATGGACTGGAAGGATATTGTTAAAATGTCCACACTACTCAAGGTGATTTACAGATTCAATGCAATTCCTGTCAAAATCCCAATGGAATTCTTTATAGAAATAAAAAAAAATAATCTTAATCACAGGAAACACAGAAGACCCGAAATAGCCAAAACAAATCTGAGCAAGAACAAATCTGGAGGCATCACATTTCCTAATTTTTTTTCCACAGAAAGTGGTTTATTGCTTTTAGAACACAGTAAGATGCTTTCAGAACTTTTGTTAGTGAAGAAAAACTGTTAGAGCTTGAAAACTTCTCTAAAACATTATTTTGTTAGTTGACGAAGTAGGCACTTCAACACATAAAACTTCCCACTTGCAACTGTGTGGAGCCCGAGCTGTCCGATTAGATAGAGGTAACTGCTTGCAAGTGGGGCTCGTGCTTATGGCCGGTGTACTGAGTGCCAGCTCTGACCTCCTTGCCCTGATGCTTGTGTTGCTCCTTATTCTCCAGCACTCACTCGGGGCTCTTCCTCACCACCCCACTTCTCACAATCCTGTACAGGACCCTATGGCAGGAGACACAGCTCTGAGTGGGTGGATGGAGTGGCCTGGCTGGCACCCAAGCTAATCCACATAGGGAAAAATGGTGACCCTCTCTGAGTTAGGTGGCCTCAGATGACCCTTCTACAACACAAGTCCTCACTTGTGGGCACCCTCTCCTCTCCCAGTAATATCCCCTGGGGCCAAAGCAGTTGTTTAGTAGGAGAGCAGGAGGTGAGAGGCCCCACTCCCTCACAGGGATCTTTGTTGTAGATCACTACCTGTTTAGGTGTTTGTTAGGTGTTGCCTATGGGGCAGACAAGGGGCCAAGCTACTTTTGGGGCAACACAGGCCAGGTTCAGCCCATGAGAACCTAGCACTATCTGAGGAGAGCTGTAGGCCCCATGGCCAGTGTTGCCACTTCAGACCCTAGTCTGGCTATGGGGTTGGCATGCCTGGTATAGACCAAGTGAGGGCTCCCAGCAACCACAGATGTCTGAGGCAGGAAAACAAGGCTGCCAGCTTGTGGCAGTCCTGACAATGATCTTCAAGGGCTGATCTTGCCCTCCAGACCTGGCCGAGGAGAAAAGGGGCCCCCCGCAGTCCCGTGGGAGAGAGGCCCTAATGTCAAAATATATTACAAAGTAATCGAAAACAGTATGGTACTGGTATAAAAACCAACATATAGGCAAATGGAACAGAATAGAGGGCCCAGAAATAAAATCAGTGCATCTATGGTCAATTGGTCTTCACGAGGAGTTTCAAAAACATGCAATGGGGAAAGGAGAGTCTCTTCAATAAATATTGTAGGGAAAATTGGGTACGTGTATGCAGAAAAATGAAACTGGGCCCTTGTCTCACACCATATATGCAAATCAGCTCAAAATGTATTAAAGACTTAAACATAGGCTTGAAACCATAAAATCCCAGAAGAAAACATTGGGGGAAAGCTCCTTCACAATGAGAAGAGATATCTCATACCTGTTAGAAGGGCTATTATCAAAAGACAAAAGATACGTGTTGCTGAGGATGTGGACAAAAGGCAGTTCTTGTACACTGGTAGTGGAAGTGGAAATTGATAGAGCCATTATGGAAAACAGTACGGAGTGTCCTCAAAAAATTAAAAATAGAACTACCATATGATCTAATAACCTCACTTCTGAGCATATATCTATTGTATGTATGTAGGAATACATATATTGTATATATATATTATTATGCATAATACACATGCTAAATTAGCTATATGGCTAACACTATGCTAAGTAAAATAAGGCAGACACCGAAAGACAAATATTACATGTGGGATCTAAGTGAAATTCATGGAGGCAGAGAGAAGAATGATGGTAATTAGGGGCTAAGGGGAGGTGGAAACGGGGAGATATTGGTCAAAGGGTATACATTTTCAGTTATCCAAGATGAATAGGTTCTGGAGATCTTATGTACAGCATGGTGATTGCAGTTAACAATACCGTATTGCATACCTGAAATTTGTTGAGGGTAGATCTCATGTTCTCAACACACACACGTGTGTGCGCATACACAGAAAGACAATGGCTACCACGTGAGGTGATGAATATGTTAATTAGCTTGATTGTAGCGATCATTTCACAATGCATACATACATCAAAACATCAAGTTGAACACCTTAAATATATATAATTCCTATTTGTCAATTATACCTCAATAAAACTGAAAAAAAAATCTTCAGGGTCTGCCATCACTTAATTGGCTATATGGGAGTCAGTAGAGAGCTAATTAAAAATACAGATTTCCAGACCTCACCACCCACTGAATCTGGATCTCTGGGCAGAGAGTCTGGGGAATCTGTGCTTTAGGGAAGATTTCTAGGAGATTCTGGTGAGCAGGGCTTGGGGCCCTTTGAAGATAAACCCAAACTTCTTAGGCTGGCATCCAGCACTCTCCGCTATCTGGCAGCTGATCATTGCTAGAGAAAATGATGCCATTCAGCAGATCTGCAACCCTACAAAGTCTGTACGAGGCCCTCAATAATTTACCATTCCTATTTCTCGTCTTTGGGCATTTCTCCCACCTAATTAACTCGGCAACTTGCCTTTTTAAAAATTTATTTATTTCGTTTTTGGGAGCGTGCAAGCTGGGGAGGGGCAGGGAGAGGGGGACAGAGGATCTGAAGTGGGCTCTGCGCTGACAGGCTACAGGCTGACGGCAGTGAGCCTGATGTGGGGTTTGAACTCACGAACCGTAAGGTCATGACCTGAGCTGAAGTCGGAGGCTCAACCTACTGAGCCATCCAGGTGCTCCAGCAACTTGAATTTTATTTACTTATTTATTGTATTATTATTATTATTTTTTAAACATTTATTCATTTCTGAAAGGCAGAGAGAGACAGAGCGTGAATGGGGGAGGGGCAGAGAGAGAGGGAGACACAGAAACAGAAGCAGGCTCCAGGCTCTGAGCTGTCAGCACAGAGCCTGACGCGGGGCTCGAACACACGGACCATGAGATCATGACCCGAGCCGAAGTTGGCTGCTTAACCAACTGAGCCACCCAGGCACCCCAACAACTTGAGTTTTAAAAGATGTCACTCTCTTGGGGCACCTGAGCGGCTCAGTTGGTTAAGTGTCCGACTTCAGCTCAGGTCATGATGTTACCGTCAATGAGTTCAAGCCCCGCGTTGGGCTCTGTGCTGACAGCACAGAGCCTGGGGCCTGCTTCAGATTCCGTGTTTCCCTCTCTCTCTCTCTGCCCCTCGCCCAGGGAGCTCTGTCTCTCAAAAGTTAAAAAAAAAAAAGACTAAAAAAAAAGATGTCACTGTCTTAATTCCCACCCGATTTGTCCACTATCTCATTCTTAGCAGATGACCTTGTCTTCCACTTTCCCAAGAAGAAACAAAAGCTGGGGACACCCACAACCAGTCCCTTCTCTCACCCTTCATCCTTTCCTTTGTCTCTGTGACAAGAGTCCTTGTTTTTGTTCACAGCTCACTCCTCCACTCCTCAATGCTATTCTCGTTGGTCTCTTCCTCTGCACAAGTTGCCAGAAAGAAGCTCAGCTCTCTTCTCTGTATACTGATTCCTTAAAGAACAGCACCATTGAGCCCCAACGCTACTCTATGCCCAGCGATGGGAAATCAAAGACAACTAAAATGGCATCTCAGCCCCCATAGATCTTAGGCTCCACACTCACCCGCCTTACTTCTCAGCTCCTGCTCCCGGTGCTGCAGCCAGCCTGCTCTCCCCGTCTCCCTGATTTCCCAACCCACATTTCAACCTGTCTTCATCTTCCCCAGTCACTGTTCCCATTGGTTTAGTCACCCTGTCGACCTCAGTTTCTGGCACACTTCTCTGTCCGACTCTCCTAATACCTGCTCTTCATTTTCTGGTTTCCTTCCCAGGCTTTTGTCTGTTAGCCAACATCACAACTGTCTAGGTTTCTGAGGGTCAGTCCTTTGCTCTCCTCTCCCAGGATCCGCTCTCCTCGATGATCTCACGAAAGCCAGAGCCTTCTCATCGGCTCCAGACCCTATTTTATAGTAACTGTTCACCTGTGTCCCTCAAGCGTCTCAGACCCAAAGGTCTTTCCCCACCAGCGTTTCTTCCTACTGCGCCAGGAGGCGGTGCTGCGCTTGGAGGCCGGGTCAGCACCTGCCAGTCCCACAGGCCACGCCTGCACCCCCTGCCTCCTCTGTTCCTCTCGCCCCCACGGCCAGCCAGGTGCAGGTCTGCGAGCCCCGAGGACCTCGCTTTCTCTTATCTCCTGCCCAGCCCCTCCTGGCCCTGCCCTCGCGTTCCAGACCTGGCTCCCTGTCCCTCAACCGCAGCCCCAAAGCCCCCTTCCCGCCACCAGCGACAGCGCGAGGGAGCCCATACGCTCCTGCACACACAGTCTGCACGCCCCGCCCCTCGGCCCGCGTCCGCGCCGGGACCCGCTTCGCCCCGTTCCGGGCCCTTCAGCAGCTCCAGCTCGGTCACTGGCGTGTCCTTCCCCGGTTCCCCGCGGAAGCGCGCCCTCTCCTCCCGGCTACGACCTGCCCGTCCAGACGCCGCACCCCGGGAGACGGCCGGCGCCCTCGGCGTCCCCGCGACACGAAGTGCGCTGCGAGCTGCAGAGGCGCAGAGCTGGGGGCGCCCGACCCCCACTCCCCGAAAACCCGACGACCCCCCGGGGCGGACCAGGGCGGTCAGGACCGCCGTTCCCCGTCCTCCCGCCTCCCCCCACCCCTGACTCCCAGCTCCCGCCCGACCTCAAACCGGCGCCACCTCCCGCCGGCGGAGAGCGCTGACCCGGCGCCCCCGGGGTCCTAGTGCCGACCAGATTGCGCTGCTTTGTATTCCTCGAGCTTCCGCAGCGTCTGTCTTGCATTTACTGAGAGATGGCCTGTGAAAATCAAAGCCGAACGGAGGCCAGCCTTGAAAATTATAAACTGACAAACCAGTTTGATCATACAAAGCTTAATTTAGCTTATTTTGCAAGGCGAACTTGACCTGGATCATTTCTGGCTTGTGCTTTCGGAAATAATAAGCAAAACTTGAACTGTGTCCCAAGGTTGATATGAGGGAACCCCTGAAAATTCTCATATTGTAGCCAATTTGTGAAGAATAAACAGTCACTGCTTTCTCACGGCACAAGCTGCTTTATAACAATATACCCTGAGGCTCTTTACATGCTCTGGTCTGAGAGCTCCTGGTCTGCAAACTGTACTTTTGGTGTGTGCACAATACATTTTTACTAATTACTTTAGTGATTCATTGGTTTTTATCTTGGCTATTTCGAACTTTTGACAGCATGTTATATTAATGTGCACGGTTCTAGCTATTCTTCTCAAAGTCTCACCTCAGGGCTGGATTTTTAAAAACTATCTTTTAAAATAGTGAGTTAGGTGACCTTAGTCACAGAAGCTTTCTAGGCCTTGGTGTTCTCACTTATAAAAAGGAGAGGACTTAACTCAATGATTTCTGAAGTTCTTTCTACCTTTAAACAACAGGGCCTTCACAGGGAACAGAAGAAAATCAAGTAAATAAACACGCATACATATACATAAATATATAAAATGTGGCTCAATGCTAAAGGAGATTCAGTGATATTTAGAAAGCAATGGTCATACTAAGGAGAAAGCAATCAATTCTGCTGGCAGCTGGAGGAGGAAGGGGGAGGTGATATTTCCTGTTGGGTCCAGGGAGAAGCAGAATCCCACTAGTGGGAAAAGGCCTCAGAAGAAGGCATAGCAGGACAGAAAGAGTTGGGGAAATGGAGAATGATGCTGTTCTGACTGCCTTCCTGCTGTGCTGGTGCACAGTCTTGGCTCACGTCACCTCCTCCGGAAAGCCTTGCCTATTTCTTTCTCTTTTCCACAGTGAGCTTCTCTCTCTTCTGTGCCAGTATTATATCTTAAATATACCTCTGTTTTTTTGTGTGTGTTACATGCTGGAAATGTAGAAATAAATTTCGTAAAGCTTTCTTAAAGCCTGGTGTAAGAAAGGCCTCTTAGCTTGCAAGTTAACATATCTTTTCACTTTTCTTTAAAAAAAGATTTTTTTAATGTTTATTTATTTTTGAGGGGTGGGGGAGGAACAGAGAGAGGGAGACATAGAATCTGAAGCAGACTCCAGGCCCTGAGCTGTTAGCACAAAGCCTGATGCAGGGCTTGAACTCACAAACTGTGAGATCATGACCTGAGCTAAAGTCAGCTGCTTAACTGACTGAGCCACGCAGGCGCCCCAACATATCTTTTCACTTTTCAAGTGCTGCTGTAGAGAGACTTGACCTCAAAAGTGTGGAATGTACCTTGATCCATGAAAATAATCACAACTTCCAGGTAGCATTTAACCTAAATACCAGCAGAATATTTTTAAAAATGTAATGCATTGATTTAAAATATCATTTAGAGACAATAGAAGGCAAACTGGAAAAGTCACAAATTTGTGGAAGTTAACTAAAACACGCAAACAATTAGTAGATCAAAGAAGAAATCACAAGGGAAATTAGGAGATACTTAGATGAATAAAAACTAATACACAACATACAGTGCAACATACGTAAGAACAGCAGTAAGGGGGAAATTTATATCTGTAAACAGTTACATTAAAAAGGGAGACTTCAGGGGCCCCTGGGTGGCTCAGTCGGTTGAGCGTCCGACTTTGGCTCAGGTCATGATCTCGTGGTCTGTGAGTTCAAGCCCTGCGTCGGGCTCTGTGCTGACAGCTCAGAGCCTGGAGCCTGTTTCAGATTCTGTGTCTCCCTCTCTCTCTGCCCCTCCCCTGCTCATGCTCTGTCTCTGTCTCAAAAATAAATAAAACATTAAAAAAATTTTTTTAAAAAAAGGGAGACTTCAAACCAATCACCTACTTCACAGCCTTAGGAACTAGCAAGAGAAGAACAAACAACCCAAAGCTGGCAGATGGAAGGAAACAATAAAGATTAAATCAGAGATAAAGAAAATAGAGAATAGACAAATATACTGAAAATAAATAAAACCAAACATTGTGTCTTCAAAAAGATTAAGAAACCATTATATAGATTGGTGGAAAAAAAGAGACAGAAGATTCAAATTACTAGTGTGAGATGAATTGGGGACATTACTACTGATTCCACAAAAACAAAAAAGATTAAAAGAGAATGTCATGAACAATTGGATGACTAAAAATTAGATAACCTGGATGGAATGGACAAATACCTAGGAACACAAAACCTAGCTAAAGCGAATCAACAACAAATAGAAAATCTGAGTAGAACTATAACTAGTAAGGTTAAGTCAGTAGAAAGAATCTTTGGACAAAGGAAAGCTGCTCTTCACTGGTGAATTCCACTTAACTGTAAAGAACTAATATGAATCCTCCTCAAGGAATTGAAAAGGAGCAGGGCGCTTGGGTGGCTCAGTTGGCTGAGCGTCTGACTTCGGCTCAGGTCATGATCTTGCAGTTTCTGAGTTCCAGCCCAGCATCGGGCTCTGTGCAGACAGCTTGGAGCCTACTTCAGATTCTGTGTCTCCCTCTCTATCTGCCCTCCCCCACTCACACTCTGTCTCTGTCTCTGTCTCTCTCTCTCAAAAATAAATAAACATTAAAAAAAAAAGAACTGAAAAAGAATTGAAAAGGAGGGAACACATCCTAACTTATTCAATGAAGCTATTATTGTCCTGATACCAAAGCCAGACAAAGGCACTACAAGAAAAGAAAACTAAAGACCAATATCCCTTATGAATATCGATGCAAAAATCCTCATCAAAATACTAGCAAACTGAATCCAGCAGTATATGAAAAGAATTACACTCCAATTAGGAATTATTCTCGGTATGCAACCATGGTTCAACATATAAAAATTAATCAATGTTATATACGACATTAACAGAATGGAGGAAAAAACCCAAATGATCATTTCAATTGATGCAAAAAGGCATTTGACAAAATTTTGACACTCTTTTATGGTGAAAACACTCAACAAACTCGAAGTAGAAGGAAATGACCCCAACATAATAAAAGCCATGAGTCCCACACCTAACAGCATAATCAATGGTGAAAGAAATCTATATCTATATCTATATTTAATTTTTTTTCACATATGAGTTTTAATGTTATATTTCGAACTATCTACAGATACAAAAGAAGAGTGATTTGGGCTTAAAATTTTCAATTTCTTCCCAGGGGATAAGAGGTTGGGGCTCTGGGATTTAGAGAAGTCAGGGAATGGGAGGGGTAAGTTCTTGGCGAAGCAAGCAGCTTGCAGCAACATGACAGAAGTTCAGAGCCTGAAAACATGGCCAGCAAGAGACCAGCTATGGTAGGGAGCAGCCTCAAAATGACTGGTACAGTGTGCCCGGAGCAGGAGGTTGGGGCAAGAGGCACCGAGGACCTGGCATGTTGGAAGCACACACTTGTGTCACTTCTCTGTCCAGGAATCTCTGGGGAGAGAACTAGACCACTTGAAATCCTGAAATTGTCTGCGTCGGAACTACTTAATTAATTACTAAGAAAGGATCACCCCAGAAAGTTGAAGACCATATGAACATTCATGTTGCACATTAATATAATGGCTTTGATTTTTCTTGCTTTCCACATCATAATTAGTTGTTTATAGACTTCTTGATAAATTGAAATAGCTGGGATGACAGGAACCGTAATTGTGGTCCCAGAGCGTAGCATGGTGCCTGAAGCAAAACAGACCAAAGGTAGTTAAATACACATACATAAAATAGATCTAAGGTCCAAAGTTGAAACAGTGAAAAGTAAGATCGCCCTCTGGTGGAATCTCTGGGTGGTCACAGGAAAGGACCCCCAGCCCCTGGCAAGGAAGCTGCTGAAATGGAAGAATCTAAGAAAATAATTGAATGGCTAACTGGTAGCCAACCATGAGTAACCAGAGCAGCACTGTCCGGTATAATGAGTTATGTATTCAATATCATATTTTCTAGGAGCCACTTTAAAAAGGTAATAAGAAAGAATGAATTTAATAATATATTGTAGGGGCACCGGGTGGCTCAGTCGGCTGACTGAGAGGCTCAGGTCATGATCTCCCGGTTTGTGAGTTCAAGCCCCGCATTGGGCTCTCTGCTGTGAGCGCAGAGCCCTCTTCGGATCCTCTGTCCCCTTCTCTCTGCCCCTCCCCGACTTGCGCTCTTTCAAAATTAAACATGAAATATGTATATATATATATATATATATACACACACACACATATATAAAACATATTTAAAATATTGCCAATTAAACATTAATTAATATAAAAACTAATAATGAGATTATATTACTTATATATAATTAAAATTTCTTTAATGTTTATTTATGAGAGAAAGAGAGAGAGCGCGCGATTGGGGGAGGGGCAGAGAGAGAGAGACGGAGACACAGAATCTGAAGCAGGCTCCAGGCTCTGAGCTGCCAGCACAGAGCCCAGTGCAGGGCTCTAACTCATGGACTGTGAGACCATGACCTGAGCCAAAGTCGGATGCTTAACCTACTTGTGTCACCCAGATTCTCCGTTATATGTAATTTTAAATGTATAATACATATATTTTTTACAAAGTCTTTGAAATTCAGTGGTTTTCTTTTTTTAAAATTTTATTAATTTTTGACAGAGAGAGAGAGAGAGAGAGAGAGAGACAGAACATGAGTGGGGGAGGGGCAGAGAGAGGGAGACACAGAATCCGAAGCAGGCTCCAGGCTCTGAGCTGTCAGCACAGAGCCCAATGCGGGGCTCCAAACCACAGACTGGGATCATGACCTGAGCTGAAGTCAGACGCTCAATCGACTGAACCACCCAGGCGGCCCCTTGTGGTTTTCTGTTTATAGTATATCTCAGAACTAGCCATATTGCAAGTGCTCAATGACCACACATGGCGGTGTTGACTATATAGGACAGCACTAATCCTAAGGGAAGGGGCCATGTCCTGCTTTCCTCTGTGTCTCCAGGACGCAGTAGGTGTTCCATAAATATGTGTTCAATGAATAATATCTCCTAACACCTACCTCAACTTACGCTCCAGAGAACATGATGGACACAACCATGTTTACTTCAAAGTCAATGTTTTAGACGATTTAGAGTAACTGAATTTATGTCATATTCAAAGAGCAGACACTTTACTCAGATGTTAACCCTGTCTTTTATTTTCAGACTTTGTTTCCTGTACTAGAATGTTTCTCTCTCTCTCTCTAGGACCACTGGTATTCACCTCATTGATTTTTATTTGTTGTCATCTATTTGTTCATTTGACAAGCATTTATTTAATACCGTGTTAGCATCTGCAGGAAGAGAGGGGGTTATATAACAAAGAGTCAATGAACCACGACCCTTTGACATTTCTGTATGAGGGGATGTAATTCATACATAAATATTATAGGAAAATAATGGAGAGACCTGCTTCCTGCCAGGATAAATTTGCATGTGTTCTTGGCTCCCAACTCTTAAAAACCAACCCTGGAGAAACTGTGGAGGGAAACCAGTGGGAATCCCTAATGACACTGTCAATTGTTTTAGGGTGGGTTGCTTGTTGTGACAAGATTCATTAGAAGCAACCTGTTTTTGCTCTTCCCCAGCATTGGGCTTGAATAATTATTGTTTGCCCCACAATGCAAAAAACAGTGGTGAGATCCTGATTGCTCATCCTGCTGTAGAGGGTTGGGGAGAAAGTCTAGGTTGAAATCCCTGCTGGGGTGGGGAGGGGCCAGGACAATAGGTGCCCCTGATGCCATAGCCATTCACTCTTTAGCACTCTATCTACCAGCCCCAGGGCTGGGTCACTAAGAGAGAGGACTGGCCTCTTCCAGCACTTTTTATCCTGAAGCCCTGACCTGAACTGTCACCAGCAAGGTGACATTAAAAGGGTGGTAATTGGTTTTGTGCTGTCCTAGGACTCCAGCCCTTCCCTCCCTTTACATTCATGATACTGACACAGATGGACACTCTCAGTCCAAAATAATAACTCCCTCCCTTTGGGGACTTCCACACCCCAAAAGAAAAACAACAAACAGGCCCATGTGTGTCCTTAAAGAAGTATTAGAAAATATAGAACAGCCACATAAAATGAACATAAAAAGTGCATTAAAAAATATGAAACGCTATTATAATGTGAAAAAACAAGGAATAAGGGAAAGCTATAAAAAGTTCTAGGCATGAAAACAAATGTAAAAGTCAAAATAAAAACCCCACCAACCAGGGGCGCCTGGGTGGCTCAGTCGGTTAAGCAGCCGACTTCGGCTCAAGTCATGATCTCGCGGTCTGTGAGTTCGAGCCCCGCGTCGGGCTCTGTGCTGACAACTCAGAGCCTGGAGCCTGTTTCAGATTCTGTGTCTCCCTCTCTCTGACCCTCCCCCATTCATGCTCTGTCTCTCTCTGTCTCAAAAATAAATAAACGTTAAAAAAAAAAAAAACAACCCACCAACGGGAATATACAATGGAAAAACAAATGAGTAAGTGGGAGGACTACACTGACAAACTCTCCTAGAATAAACAAAATTAAAAATAGAGATGTCAAGGGGACGCCTGGGTGGCTCAGTTGGGTAGGCTTCCGACTTCAGCTCAGGTCATGATCTCACAGTTCGTGAGTTTGAGCCCCACTTTGGGGTCCGTGCTGGCAGCTCAGAGCCTGGAGACTGCTTCTGTTTCCCTCTCTCTCTGCCCCTTCCCTGTTTATACCCTATCTCTCTCTCTCAAAAATAAGTAAACATTAAAAAATTTAAAAAGAAGAAAAAGAAAATAGAGATGTCAAAAGAGATTGGGGAGAGAAGTGCCTAAATAGAGACAATAGGAATTTCATGAAGAGAAAAAAATTAGGGACGCCTGGGTGGCTCGGTGGGTTGGGTGTCTGACTTTGGCTCAGGTTACAATCTCTGGTCTGTGAGTTCAAGCCCCGAGCCCTGCATCTTGCTCTGTGCTGACAGCTCGGAGCCTGGAGTCTGTTTCCGATTCTGTGTCTCCCTTTTCCTCCCTGCTGGCGCTCTGTCTGTCTGTCTGTCTCTCTCTCTCAAAAGTCAATAAAGATAAAAAATTTTAAAAAAAGAAAAAAAACAGAGAGGAGGAAAGTATTATAGAAATAAAGAGATGAATCTCAGAATGAAAATCTACAGAGGATCCATAATATCCCACGGCAAGAGAAGGAAAAACCCTTTTTAGAGACAATATAACAAAAATTTAAAAGATCAAAGGTAATGAGAAAATTCTAAAAGCTTCCAGACAGAAAGATTGACTGAATTCTTAACTGAAACACTGGATGCAAAAAGACATTGGGATGGTATTAAAGAGGAAAACACCCGCTGGAGCCCAGGACTGCCTGACCTAAGCCCTGTGAGCCTGCCAAGGGCAAGGTTCTTTTTAATTTTATCCCAGCCCTTTAAACTCCTAGGGACTTTATTTTATTTTTTATATTATATTTGTTATGTTATTTATTTTATTTATTTATTTTTTATTTTAGAGAGAATGTGCCAGTAGGGGAGAAGGGCAGAGGGAGAGAGATCCTACTACCCCTGGATCATGACCTGAGCCAAAATCAAGAGTCGAACGTTCAATTGCCTGAGACACCCATGTGCCCCTAAGCTCCTAGGAATTTTAATGTTGAAAACATTCCCTATGCATGGGATTCAATATTGTATGGTTCATTAGGATCTGTTGTGGCTTGCCTTGGACATATTTTGTTAACAAGCAGAAGATCACGTTGGAGTAGGAGGATTTATCTTGGTGATGTGATGATGTTGATTCCACTGTGGGTATAATTATGCAAAGCTAAGAATCTGTGAAAGAACTGCCAGAGGAGGAATTAAAACTAAGATTTTACATGAAAGCACCCACCTTGATCCTGAAAGAGGACCAACCAAGGGCAACAGTAGCAATTGAGCAAGGTCAAGCATAGGAAACCCAAATGCAACTCATTGGAGTCAGTGTGAACAAAACTGAGGTCAGCTCCATTAAACCTGTGTATCCCATAAGGCTTTCAATCAAAGGGGAAAAAAGTGTGTTTTAGTTGAAAAAAAAAAAGAAGGATAAAAGAAAAACATCTTCCAACTTATAATTTAATACATAGCTAAACATTATTCAAAAGTGATGATATAATAAAAATATTCTCAAGCATACAAAATTTCAGGAGATTTGCCACGCAACTACTCATGCTTCAAACATTTTTGGAAGAAGTGAAGTTTCTCTATTCCAATAAGAGAAAAAATGTCAGGAGGTACCACAAAAAGGACCAGAAGTAGTAACATTGATCAAACACCTTGGTGAGGAAGAGAGGAAGTCTATGAATAATTTGAAAGCATGCTAAAGTTCTTATCTGGTAAGAGGGAAGATAGATAAGGTATAGATAACACTTTATTTATTTATTTATTTATTTATTTATTTATTTTTTAACGTTTATTTATTATTGAGAGACAGAGAGACAGAGCATGAGCATGGGAGGGGCGGAGAGAGAAGGAGACACAGAATCTGGAGCAGGCTCCAGGCTCTGAGCGGTCAGCACAGAGCCTGATGTGGGGCTCGAACTCACAGACCACGAGATCATGACCTGAGCCGAAGTCGGACACTTAACTGACTGAGCCACCCAGGCGCCCCTAGATAACACTTTTTTAAAGATGATGAAGACTAAAAACAGAAACTTAAAAAACAGAAATATTGAAATAAGTAAAATATTAGAAACAAGTTCGAATGTGTCAATAATCATGGTTAATAGAGCTGGGATGGTCCAGAGATAGTGCCACATGTTTGCCAAACCACTATTTTCGTGAACACACAGCTAAAATACCTTTTTCTAGCCCTGTTGTGCCCAGGCAGGGTCATTATTTAATTCTTGCCAATGGAATGTGAGTACAAATGGCATGTGGTTTCTGGTCCAGAGCCATCAGATCAGGTGTGCCTTCCGCAGGCTCTGTCTTGTGTGCAAGGCTGGAAACATAGTTCTTTTTTTCAGTAGTGATGTTGCTCACCCAGGGAGCATGCTGCAAACCCACGTCTCCTGGTCCTACCCTTGGAAAGGCTGCTCTAACTCAGGTCAGGAATCGGTATTTTTAACAAGCTCCCTGGGTGATTCTCCTGTGTAGCCAGGTTTGGAGTCATAGACTCAGATGATTTCTTAGTTCCGTTCCAAATTGAAAATCATTTATTTCATGATCTTTCAGAAACTGCCTTTAGATATTTGGTTAGACTTTTCCTTATCTGGAAAATATCTATCTTGATATATGTATTATTATGTTGGACTAAATTCTGCCAATGCCGAGCCCAAGCAGAAGCCAGAGGGAAGGGAGATGCTGTCTACATGGGTCAGCCCGCAGGCAGCATGGAGAAGGGTGCCCAAGGACAAATGGAGGTTATCCAGCACCCTCTGTCCTCCTCACAATAGTCCACTGAAGCTCCCTACTCTAGACATCTCTGACAATTACACATCTTTTTCCTCACACAATGAAATAAAGTAACATTTTCCAAAGTAATTTAAAGGTTTAAAGGATTTTGATTCTACTGTGATTCCAATATGTCCCTTTTAAAGTTTCTTAGTATGGTGTATATTACTTTTTAACTCCAAAGTTGTCTGTAGAAACTTGCAGAGAGACTGGGATTCTCTATGCCAGAGATCAGTCTAGAGCCTTTGAGCTCAGCTGTGTGGTTCTCTGATGGCCTGTTCTCTCCTTCCAGAGGTTCTTTTCTTGGAGTTTGTAGTAACGGTTCATCTAGGCCCCTGCCACCTCCCAAACAGAAACCTCCTTTTGACTCCCCTGTGGGTCAAGCCTCCTCGGTGCATGAGGGCCCAATGCATTCTTCCACCTTTCACCTAGGCTTGGTACTTCTTTACCCAGCAACAGCTGCATTAACTCAGAGAATGTCTCTGATTGGCTGAATACAGCACCTCCTGGAATCTGTTTTCTTCCTCTTTACCTCTGCCTCCTTCCTTTAAGACCTACCACAGCCCCACACCAAAACTTACTTGGTTAAAGCATAAGGGCAATGGTCCTCAGTGGGGGGCTAGTCCTGGGACTCCACACCTTGATGAGCCTCCTGAGCCCCCACGAAGCCGGGGCCATCAAGGGTGAGTGCTGAGGGGGATTGGGTGAGGAGAGAAGATCTAGGGTTACACGAGAGACAGTATAGAGCCTGCATTGTTCTCCTTCTCTGGTTTATGGGCAACTTCCTTTACCAAGGGGTCTCCGGTCTCTTTCACCTCTGTCATGTCCACTGTGGATCTAAAATACAGGTGCAGCTCAGTCCAGCTATGCCAGCTGCATGTTCAGACTTTGTCAGGTTCAAGTGCATGCCCAATTCCTTCCTTCTTTCTGAGATCCAAACCTCCATCCTACTGTCACCTAGCACCGTGATTTCTGTGCCACTTCCTGGCTTGGAGTGTGCCCATTCGAGTCCAGTTTTATTGCAGTATTTATCACCATGTGGATAGTTAACTGTTTTTCTGTCTTAATCCTGCTCTAGACATGAGCTCCTTGTGTATGTGTGTGAGGGATCCACAGCTGGTTTAGCTGTATTTCCTTGGGGCCTGGCATCGTGCTGGGTACATAGTAGTGCCTCAATGACTGTTGAACATATAATTTCATAGAATTCGAAAGGTCCCTTACCCATTAAAATCTAACCTGAATTTTCAGAAAACTGAGCTTCAGTTTTGGAAAGAGACACGTTTGATCATAATCCATTGAGGTGGAAGAGTTAGGGCATGATCTTGACTTGAACTTTGGACTCCTTTTCCAGTGCTCTCTGCGATACCTCAGGCTGCCTTTTGCTATCTGTTTGGTCTCTGTCACAAATCTTAATTCTTACTTCTGCCAGCCATCACCTTCTGTCCTCACGCCCACCTATACCGCAGCTCTGTGCCCAAGGCTCCACTTAGACACATCCTAATCATTTTCCCTCACCCCGCCCTCCCCCACCACTCATGTCACACACAGGACCCGATAGCACAACTAAGGCAAATGATCACAGCTACCATTTAACTCTGGGAATCCCAAGCATGATTTTAGGTGGCCTCTCTTCTTCCCAACCTGGTATGCCAGATGCACTTGTGTCTCTCTTCCTGCCAGTGTGTTGGGCACGTGCCTGTTTCCCCTCTGTTAACCCCCAGCAACCCTCCCACTCTCCAAGGACCGTCTTAACAGCTCAACTCTGTCCCCACAGAGAACCCAGGATGGGGCACATGTTTTAGGTGAGACTGATAGATTTTCTTTTCTGTCTCTGACCCTGAACTTACCCAATACAGCTGATCACATGGGCTCCTATGGACCAGCCTTCTACCAATCCTATGGTGCCTCGGGTTAGTTTGCCTATGAATTTGATGGGGAACAGCTGTTCTCTGTGGAGCTGAAGAAGAGGGAGGCTGTGTGGCGTTTGCCTGAGTTTGGCAACTTCGCCTACTTTGACCCACAGAATGGGCTGGCCAGCATCGCGGTGATCAAAGCCCATCTGGATGTCTTGGTGGAACGCTCCAACCGCACCAGAGCCACCAACGGTACTGGCCTTTCCTCTCCTCACTCCCTCTGCCCCACCTCTGTAGGCACGGGAGGCCCAGAGAAGCTTCTTCCCACCTCGTAGGCCTCCATCTACTTTGGCACACCTCTCTCTCAGCCCGTGTCTCTTCCAGGAGGCTCTAGATCTAGATCCCTTCAGTGCCCTCTTCTTTCTTGAAGACTGACCCTCCCGCCTGGACTCCCCCTCAGGAACCTGTCAGATACAGGAGCCCCTGGTGTCCCCACTGCCCTCCTCAGCCTCTTCTCCCTCTGCCTCCCTCCCACCCCTGCAGTTATGTCCCAGAGAATCCCCTGCCTGCAAATCCCAAATAGGAGGAAGTGTCCCTGAATCCCAGTCCTAGTCAGGCCCAGCTGCAGGGATGAGCCTTTGGGATTCAGGGCCTCATTCCTCCTAGTGCCTCCGAGGGTGACTGTATTCCCCAAGTTTCGAGTGGAGCTGGGCCAGCCCAACGTCCTCATCTGCATGGTGGACAACATCTTCCCCCCTGTGATCAATATCACCTGGCTGCGCAATGGTCAAATAATCACCGAGGGGGTGGCCCAGACCAGCTTCTATTCCCAGCCTGACCATCTGTTCCGCAAGTTCTACTACCTGACCTTCGTGCCTTCAGCAGATGACATGTATGACTGCAAGGTGGAGCACTGGGGCCTGGACGAGCCGCTCTTCAGGCACTGGGGTATGGAACCCCCTCCCCAGCTCACTCTTCACAGACCCATGTTTCCTTTACTCTAGAATCCTTTCACTGCACCCCCTGACCCTTCCTCTCTCTCCCCCAGAGCCCCAGATGCCTATCCCGCTGCCAGACACCACTGAGACTCTGGTCTGTGCCCTCGGCCTGGCCCTCGGCCTGGTGGGCTTTCTTGTGGGCACCACTCTCATCATCAGAGGCACATGCTTGTCCAGTGCCCCCAGGTACAGAGGCCCCGGGAGTCTGGGGGCAGGGGAATGGGTGACTCTGAACAGGATGGGGTGGAGGATCATTCTCTGGGGAGCAAGAAGTTCAGAGAAGGGTGGCATAGACAAGTAGTGGGCAGGGAATAGAAGAGTAGAGGTGAGTGAGGGGGTGAGGTCTGGGGGGAGGTGGGCAATCAGACAGGACCCCAGCATTGTGAGCTCGAACGACCTTGGTCATATGGTTTTCACACTTTAGGTAACGAACCTTCTGAGAAAAACAGATTGTAGGAGATAGACAACTGATGGACTCCTCGCAAGTTTCTGACAGCCTTTGTGTACTCAGTGCCTCCGTCTGCTAAGTATATCACCACTGTGCTGACTTTGGATGGGATCAGCCTCTGTCCTGTAGGTCTCCTCTCTTGGATCTGGTACTCACTGCAGGACTTGTGGGGCAGCAACCAGTGCCCCTTCTCACCCCAACACACACACACACACACACACACACACACACACACACACACACATCTTGCTCTACTCAAAGCTCTGGCTAGCAGCAGTAAATTTTTTAATTGTGTTTGGACTATATGCTTTCTACCAGGTCTTGGCCAGTTCTCTCAGGGTGTGAAGGATACTAGGACCTAGAAGAAGGGATTCCAGGTGATGACCATTTAGCACAACCATTTCATACTTGGGGTTGGCAGCCATCCTCAGGCCAGTCCAGCTATATCTTGTTCCATTTGACTCATCCGTTTGGGGCCTGTCGTGTGTTACTTGTGAATGGGCCATTTCACGAGGACTTCATGAAATTTACCTTCTGAATTCAGATTTGCCCTCAAAGGAGTTGCCAGGAGAGGAAAGGTTCATGAGAATTCTACTCTTGTCTGGATTTACTCCATAATGAAGAGGCCTTTGGTGTCCAGGCATAATCTACAGTGTCATCTCCTTTTTCCAAATCCCCTAGAATCCCAGGTGGCTTGGATAACATGGTTACTTCCTTAACCTGGGGTCAATCATATTAGTAGAAGACCTGGCCACATATTTAGAGAAAGTTCAAGTGGATCTCTCTTTTAGTGGTTTTCAAACTGGAATGTATGTAAGAATCAGTTGGGGGCCTTTTAATAAGCGCAGGCCTCACCCAGATCTACTGAATTAATATCTTAGAGGTGGAGAGAGTGGTAACAGTCTGTGATTTTTAACAAGTTCCAGATGATGCTGATGCAGCCATCCTAGACTTAGACTGTGGTCTGGTACATGAGACCCACTGACATAGCCTGATGCTATTGGAAGAGGGGATCCTTGAGGTCTGAGGTTGTCCAGGAAACCTTTCTGGAGAACCTAAGTCATTTAGGGCATAAAAGTTGAGGCAGATACAAGTAAGTAGGGCAAGATGGGGATTGGCATTGTGAACATTAGTCCTGGAGAAGAAAGAAACCAAGAGATCATGTAGACTTTCCAAGAGACAATAAATTGAAAGAAATCAGTGGCCAGAAGAAGACCCTATTGGAAGTGGGGGAGGGTTGTCCTAATCAAGACTTTTGTTTTCCAGTAGTATAATCCCTCTTAAAATGATCACAGACATAAGGAGAGGATGTTTACAATAAAGATACAGGAGTGGTGCCTTAACCAAGGGTGGGTTTTAGCCAAGCCTAAGGGAACAGAACTCAGACTGAAAAGCCAGTAGAATCTAGAACAATCTCTCTTGCTCTCTCTCTGGGCCATATGGTCTGTGTTATCCCTCTAATGTTAGCCATATTAGCCATATTCTTCTCTCTCTGTGGACTACCCTTTTCAGCTAATATGTTCACCTGCAGTTCCTGAGTTTGTACATCACCTCAGCTCTACCCATCCACCACTATCTCCCAGTAACAATTTTAAATTATTAAAAAAACAAACGGATGTCCACATTTGAGGCAGTTGCCCATCCCAGTCTGAAGTACTGTAACCAGAGGCATAAGATCCACAGTACAAACGTGGCTACCGAGCACCCACCTCTGAGGAGAGGGGTTGGATCATTCTCAGAGAAAGAAGAATGGGTTGGTTCTCAGAAGACATCTCAACATAAGTTTGTCCCCAACATGCCCTGATCTCTGCTGATCTTTTGCTTTTCAAAAGTTAACTTGATCATCCTCAGAAAGATGCTTCTCTGATCTCTGCCCTAGTGTTTAATAAGGTCATTAAAAGTTTCATTTTGGGACACCTGTGTGGCTCAGTTGGTTAGGCGTCCCACTCTGGATTTCGGCTCAGGTCATGATCTGACAGTTCATGGGATGGAGCCCGACGTCAGGCTCTGTGCTAACAGCCTGGAGCCTGCTTGGGATTCTCTCTTTCCCTCTCTCTCTGCCTCTCCCCTGCGGATGCTCTCTGTCTCTCTAAATAAATAAATAAGTAAATAAAGTGTTTTCTTTTGACCAGAAGTGTGCTTTTTTCACTATGCATATATTACACAGAAGTCATTGGAACTTTTAGGAACAATTCCAAATCGTTCAGATTTATGTATCTGCCTTCATAATCATATTTTTTCCTTCTAGTTCAAAGTAAACAGTCTCTCACTAAAAACATTGTCCTCCTATATTGAATGATCCCTTTCTGTGTCTTTTAGAATAGATATTAGGCATATCCTCTTCTGTATTTTCATACTCTCCTTCTTTTCAGGGTTGCCTCTACAGATGATGAACACATCATGTTTCTCATCTGTTGAGGGCATCAAGTCACCTCTTTGTCCTATACCCCAGCCTCCCCACTCCTCCAAGTTACCCTCAGTCACTTTCTCTGGAAGAGTATTCTGTGTGGGCTGCCTCCAGATTCCCTCTACTCATCCTCCCTCTCTCTTTCTATCCTACTCCCCCCCGCCCCCCACTGAGCTTGTATCATATAGTGCACATACATTGTATTTTCTAATCCCCAGTAATCTGATCTGGTAAACACTAATATCATTCCATTTTTAAATAAGAGGAAACTGAGGCTTGAACAAATTCACTAACTTGTTCAAAGTAGCACAACTGTAAGTGTCACAGCAGGGAACAGAATTCAAGTCTGTTTGAGCCCAAAGCCCATGCCCTTCATGTTTTATCAGGTTCACTGCAGATAAATGATGCACTGCATGGACCAGGAGGTGGCAGGGCAAATATGGACATACTCAGAATTTTCACAAGACTAAGAGCTGAATGCAGTTATTCATTTTGACTTCCTAATGTTAGGAATGTCTGTATAGTGTTGCAAAGGGAGCTTGAGAAGATACTCATAGCTCTAATTTATGTTTAATGAAACAGACCCATTGTAGTCAAGAAAATCGCTTGACTACATTACATATCAATCCGTCCAATCAGATACTGAGTGAGCACCTCTTGTGTTGCTCTAGCTGTGGGATTGGGGGGCAGGAGTGAAAAAGCCAGACATAGTCTCTACTGCCAAAAGCTTATACTTAGTGAAGGAAACGTACAAACAACCAGCAAAAAAGGATATTTAATGAGAAATATGAGGCCTGAAAGTTGTGTTGAGTTCTATGAAGAAAATGAAGCAGAATAAAGGATCTGATAAAGAGTGGCTGAAGAAGGGCTGGAATCCTACTTCAGGAGGTGACACCAGAACTGAGATGTTATTTACAAAGACCGACAGGCGGAGATCTGAGGAACGAGTGTTTCTGTAAGAAAGAAGCACTGTGGTCCTAAGGGCAGAACAAACTCTTGGGCTCACAAGGGGAGAGTTAAGCAATGCTACTTTACCCAGAACTTTGCTTCTTCTCTTCCACATGACTGCAGTTTTGTTCCTTATAACTAAATGCATTATTCATCTGCTTACTATTCTATTCTATTCTTTTTTTTTTTTTTTTTTTTTACCTTTTGACCCCCTTCACTCATTTCTCTCCCACTCACCCCTACCTCTGGCAACCATTAATCTGTTCTCTGTATTTATGAATTTGTTGGTTTTTTTTTTTCAGATTCCACACAGAAGTGAAATCATACAGCGTTTGTCTTTGTCTGACTTATTTCACTTTACATAATGCCCCAGAGATCCATCCATGTTGTCACAAATGGCAAGATTTCAACCTTTTTAATGGTGAAATAGTATTCCATTGCATATATCTATATCATCTATATCTATATCTATATCTATATCTATATCTATATCTCACAATTTATTTTTCCATTCATATATCACTATATATATATACATATGTGTATATATATATATATATGTATATATATATATATATATATATATATATATATATCTCACAATTCATTTTTCCATTCATCCATTGGTGGACACTTAGGCCATTTCTATATCTTGGCTATTGTAAGCAATGCTGCAATGAACCTGGGGTGCACATATCTTTTTGAATTAATGTTTTCATTTTCTTCAGATAATACTGAATAATTTTAATTTTTAACAAAGTTATGTCACATATAGTTTGAACTGTCAAATAGTTCTATGTAAGATTTCCCCCAAATGTCCTGTCTCCAGCCCCCTCTCCTACAATGTCCTCACCCCCAGCAGTGGTAACTTTCAACTGTTTTGAACTGATTCTATTGGTATTAACTCTTGTCTCTAAATAACATGTTTGTGTTGCTCTGTCTTGATTTTTCAGCTTTAGGCTTCATCTCTTTTACTTCCCATTGTGGAAGATGAGGATTTTCGTCTTCATACCACACACATGCCCTCTTCCCATGCCCTCATCTTTAATACAGTTATATTGTTACTTTGGCTATGTCAGTGTTCAGTCTTTATGTTATTGTGACCATGTAAAAGTTACTCACAGCCAAACCATAGAGTAAATCACGCTCTTCCTTTCCTAGACAATTTTTTGTTTTCCTGGGAGCGAATAATTGTCCTGTATTCTCTTTGCTTGGTTTTATTTGTACTTATTATTAGTGTGTCACAAATTTCCTTACAATACAATCAGTCTATTTTATTGTCAGATAAAACTCTCCCACGACCTTCTGTCTGCTCCATTGCTAACCAGCTGCCCTCAATGACACAGCTGTCATCCTGGGATCACCCTTCACCATCCTTGTCAGGATTTACCTGTCCTCTGTGTTGGGCCTTCTGTTTCTTAAATCCAGTAATTACCCTTTTGTGGTCTAATGCTTTATTTTAGAGAGGCACACCCTCTTTTAGCTTCCTGAGAAAGAGTACATATGAAGCAAATTTTTATGCTTTTCATGTCAGAAAATATATTTATTCTACTCAAACACTTGAATGATAGCAGTTGCGTGTAAAATTCAAGATTCAAAATCATTTCTTCAGAAATTTTAGGTCACTTCTCCGTAGTCTTTTAGCTTCTAACATTATTGTTGAGAAGCCAAAAGATATTCATAATCCTGGAATTTGTATGTGATGATGTGTTGTTTTTTCTCTCTAGAAGCTTCTCAGATATTTTCTTTTCTCTTCCTTCAGCTTTAAATTCCATGGATGCTCTATTACCCACAGGGTGAAGAAGATCCTTCTTAAACTGTCCCTGATGTACATTTTTAACCTTATTCCTAATAGCTCCCCTGAAAACAGTCAGTGTGACGTCACACAGAATTCTCAAGATATGTTTACACCTCCCTGCCTTTGCACATACTAATCTCTGTGCTAGACCTGTCTTCCTCTGCCAATCAATCAACATTTTACCTGTCCTTCCCCAGGTCCCAATTAAATGCAGTTTCTGTGAAGCCTTTCCAATCCCAGGCCACAATATTTTGCCCATTCTCTCACTAGGACATACGACATTCTCCCACGTGTCAGAGCTAGCTGTGTTGTGTGTCTTCCTTTGCTGCTTCACTTCAACAAGGTAAGTCGGTATCTCATATTTCCAACACCTGTCCTATTATCTGGAACATACAAGGCATTAAAACACTTGTGGACTCCTACTAAATTCCATTTTATTTGCTGCAGATTGAGCCTTATCCCACTGTTCTGCAACTGGTGTTAATAACAGTGGCTACCCATTAGAGAAAATAATGTGCCAGGCCTTTATATAAATGCTTTTTCATACATAGTGAGTTTGAATTGTGGTCCACAAAATCTAGAAAATCATGCAGAAAATGCAAGTAATAAATTAAAAAAATTAATGTTTATTTATTTTTGTGTGAGAGAGAGGGAGAGCATGAGTGGGGGTGGGGCAGAGTGAGAGGCAGACTCAGAATCTGAAGCAGGCTCCAGGCTCCGAGCTGTCAGCACAGAGCCCAAGGAGGGGCTGGAACTCACAAACTGTGAGATCATGACCTGAGCCAGAGTCAGACGCTTAACCTACTGAGCCACCCAGATGCCCTGCAAGTAGTAAATTTTTTTTAAAAAAGTCTTAAATTGTACTCAAAACCAAGCCTCTCCCTCATTAAATAGTTGGTAAATCCAGCCTCAGATATTATTGGGGCTTCCCTCTTTCATGGTTGTTCTAAGGTGTTGACACCACACTGGAACATTAGATAAGCCCCTTCTGTCTTCTTGCATATGTCCAGACTGGCTCTCTCTAGGATGCCTGGGTCTTAGCCTACATGGTCTTTCACAGTGGCAGCTTTGCTGTTTTGCATCAGGCGGGGGATAGAGAAATTTTTGGGGAGGAGTGAGCCCCAGTGCACGGGAGCAGGACTGGATAAATGCACCACGTGGGACACCTTTCCTTTTCCCCAGAGGCCTCCCCACCTGCTTTGGGTGCTGCAAGGGAACAGGGCTCTCTTAGGACCCACAGATAATTGTGCTTTCCACAGTTTGGGAGAATCTCCTCTCTCTGGCTTGCCTTACTGCCTCTCAAAGGCATTATTCTCTCCCTAGAATAATGTCTGGGATACCTGGGGTAATATCAAGTATGCTTCAGGCTTTAAGGATTCAAAGCTGGAAGTTAGGAAGAGTCTTGATGATGACACCTGACATGGCTCTATATCACAAAATTGAGTACAGAGAAAAGAAAAGAAAAGAAAAGAAAAGAAAAGAAAAGCAATATTTTGCCACCATGCATTATTTCATTTCTCTCTTACAGTCAACTTGAAAGCTTAGAATAATTATACCCATTTTACTGAGGGGGAAACAGGGGTTGAAATTATACAACTTGGCCCAAGGTCAGACATTTAGAAGGTGGCTGGGGAGGTCTATATGATGCTGGAGCCCAAATTCTTTCTATCGCACCATCACTACTCAGGAGCTAATGGAAGCTAGCCTGTAATTAAACTTTTTCTGCTGTTAATAACACTATTAGTTTTATTATGATTATTGTCTTTCATTTATTGGACACTGCCAATGTGCCATGCACTAGTCTGAACATCTTACATTTGTCAAATCCAATAGTCTGCACACTCATCATGAAGTACACCTAGCATTTCTTAAATTGTTCCATGAAACAAGTATTGCAAAGAATGCTAATCACTGAACCAAAAATGAATAAATACAAGTAATATTTTTTTTCTAAAATATACTTAAATTGTTTTTTATTTTTTATTTTAAAATTTTATTATTTATTTATGTATTTATGTATTTATTTTTAAAATTTACATCCAAATTAGTTAGCATATAGTGAAACAATGATTTCAGAAGTAGATTCCTTAATGCCCCTTACCCATTTAGTCCATCCCTCCTCCCACAACCTCTCCAGCAACGCTCAGTGTGTCTCCATATTTACGAGTCTCTTCTGTTTTGTCCCCCTCCCTGTTTTTATATTATTTTTGTTTCCCTTCCCTTATGTTCATCTGTTTTGTCTCTTAAAGTCCTCATATGAGTGAAGTCATATGATTTTTGTCTTTCTCTGACTGACTAATTTCACTTAGCATAATCCCCTCCAGTTCCATCCACGTAGTTGCAAATGGCAAGATTTCATTCTTTTTGATTGCCAAGTAATACTCCACTGTATATATACACCACATCTTCTTTATCCATTCATCCATCGCTGGCCATTTAGGCTCTTTCTATACTTTGGCTATTGTTGATAGTGCTGCTACCAACATGGGGGTGCATGTGCCCCTTCGAAACAGCATACCTGTATCCCTTGGATAAATGCCTAGTAGTGCAATTGCTGGGTCATAGGGTAGTTCTATTTTTAGTTTTTTGAGGAACCTCCATACTGTTTTCCAGAGTGGCTGCACCAGCTTGCATTGCCACTAACAATGCAAAAGAGATCCTCTTTCTCCGCATCCTTGCCAACATCTGTTGTTGCCTGAGTTGTTAATGTTAGCCATTCTGACAGGTGTAAGGTGGTATCTCATTGTGGTTTTGATTTCTATTTCCATGATGATGAGTGATGTTGAACATTTTTTCATGTGTCGGTTGGCCATCTGGATGTCTTCTTTGGAGAGTGTCTATTCATGTCTTTTGCCCATTTCTTCACTGGAATATTTGATTTTGGGCGTTGAGTTTGATAAGTTCTTTATAGATTTTGGATACCAACCGTTTATCTGTTATGTCATTTGCAAACATCTTCTCCCATTCTGTCGGTTGCCTTTTAGTTTTATTGATTGTTTTCTTCGCTGTGCAGAAGATTTTTTTTTTCAGAAGCTTTTTATTTTGATGAGGTCTCAGTAGTTCATTTTTGCTTTTGTTTCCCTTGCCTCTGGGACATGTTGAGTAAGAAGTTGCTGCAGGCAAGATCAAAGAGGTTTTTGCCTGCTTTCTCCTCAAGGATTTTTTTTTTCAACGTTTTTTATTTATTTTGGGACAGAGAGAGACAGAGCATGAACGGGGGAGGGTCAGAGAGAGAGGGAGACACAGAATCGGAAACAGGCTCCAGGCTCCGAGCCATCAGCCCAGAGCCTGACGCGGGGCTCGAACTCATGGACCGCGAGATCGTGACCTGGCTGAAGTCGGACGCTTCACCGACTGTGTCACCCAGGCGCCCCAGCTCCTCAAGGATTTTGATGGCTTCCTGTCTTACATTGAGGTCTTTCATCTATTATTAGTTTATTTTTGTGTATCGTGTTAGAAAGTGGTCCAGATTCATTCTTCTGCATGTCGCTGTCCAGTTTTCCCAGCACCACTTGCTGAAGAGACTGTCTTTATTCCATTGGATATTCTTTCCTGCTTTGTCAAAGATTAGTTGCCATACGTTTGTGGGTCCATTTCTGGGTTCTCTATTCTGTTCCATTGATCTGAGTGTCTGTTCTCGTGCCAGTACCATACTGTCTTGATGATTACAGTTTTGTAGTTTGAAGTCTGGGATTGTGATGCCTCCTGCTTTGGTTTTTTTTTTTTTTCAAGATTGCTTTGGCTATTCGGGGTCTTTTCTGGTTCCATAAAAATTTTAGGATGATTTATTTGTTCTAGCTCTGTGAAGAATGATGGTGTTACTTTGATAGGGTTTGCATTGAATATGTAGATTGCTTTGGGTAGTATCGACATTTTAACAATATTTGTTTTTCCTATCCAGGAGCATGGAATCTTTTTCCATTTTTTGTGTCTTCTTCAATTTCTTTCGTAAGCTTTCTATAGTTTTCAGTGTATAGATTTTTCACCTCTTTAGTTAGATTTATTCCTAGGTATTTTATGGGTTTTTTGTGCAACTGTAAATGGGATCGATTCCTTGATTTCTCTTTCTGTCGGTTCATTGTTGGTGTATAGGAATGCAACCTATTTCTGTGCATTGATTTTATAACCTGCAACTTTGCTGAATTCATGAATCAATTCTAGCAGTTTTTTGGTGGAATTTTTTGGGTTTTCCATATAGACTATCATGTCATCTGTGAAGAGTGAAAGTTTGACCTCCTCCTGGCTGATTTGAATGCCTTTTATTTCTTTGTGTTGTCTGATTGCAGAGGCTAAGATTTCCAATACTATGTTGAATAACAGTGGTGAGAGTGGACCTGACCTTAGGGGGAAAGCTGTCAGTTTTTCCCCATTGAGGATGATATTAGCGTTGGGTCGTCCATATATGGCTTTTATAATCTCGAGGTATGCTCCTTCTGTCTCTACTTTCTTGAGGGTTTTTATCAAGAAAGGATGTTTTATTTTGTCAAATGCTTTCTCTGAATCTATTGAGAGGATCATATGGTTCTTGTCCTTTCTTTTATTGATGTGATGAATCACGTTAATTGTTTTGCAGATATTGAACCAGCCCTGCATCCCAGGTATAAATCCCGCTTGGTCGTGGTGAATAATTTTTTTAATGTATTGTTGGATCCAGTTGGCTAATATCTTGTTGAGGATTTTTGCATCCATGTTCATCAGGGAAATTGGTCTATAGTTCTCCTTTTTAGTGTGGTCTCTGTCTGGTTTTGGAATCAAGGTAATGCTGGCTTCATAGAAAGAGTTTGGATGTTTTCCTTCCATTTCTATTTTTTGGAACAGTTTCAAGAGAATAGGTGTTAACTCTTCCTTAAATGTTTGGTAGAATTCTCCTGGCAAGGCATCTGGCCCAGGACTCTTGTTTTTTGGCAGATTTTTGATTACTAATTCGATTTCCTTACAGGTTATGGGTCTGTTCAAATTTTCTATTTCTTCCTGTTTCAGTTTTGGTAGTATACATAAAATATACTTAAAAATTTTTTTAATATTTATTTATTTTTGAGAGAGAGACAGAATGTGGGTGGGGGAGGGGCAGAGAGAGAGGGAGACACAGAATCTGATGCAGACTCCAGGCTCTGAGCTGTCAGCACAGAGCCGGATGTGGGGCTCGAACTCCTGAACTCTAAGATCTGATCTGAGCCGAAGTCGGATGTTTAACCAATAAGCCACCAGGAACCCTGAAAACATGCTTTAATATGCGTAAGGAAATGTCAAACATGTAGTCTTTATTATATAGTCATCTGCCTTTTAAGACTGTCATGTCATTTTTTGTAATAGCAAAAGATCGGTAACATGTCTAGTAAGGGTTGAAAAGCAATGGTACTTCCACACAATGGGGTAACATAAAGCTGTTAGAAGAATGAGGAAGATCTCTTTGAGCTGATATGGAGGGATCTCTAGGATTTTGTGGAGAATGCAAGATATAAAGGCATTATATATAGTATGTGCTGCCTTTGGGGTAAGAAAGAAGAGAGGTATGTATTTGAAAAAAGCTATACTGGAAGGATAAGCTAAAAATTGATGAAAATGGGGTTGGGAGAGGAGAATAGAATTGAGGGAATGAGTCTGAGAAAATAAGGATAAAAATGAATATTGACTTTTGAAATATATAAATACTTTACACTTTTTATAAAAATTGAACAAAAAAACCCCTAAAATTTAAAACAAACAGAAACATACTACACAAAGAAAAGAGTTTAATTAATATTAGAAGACAGTACTATATATTCTTAGTGGAACATATCCTAAGGACAAAAAGAATTACCAAAACCTTGAATGTCATTCAGTAGTTTTATCGTTAATAGTAAGATTATATTATTATTTTGAAACTATGTTATGTATATTATAGGATGAAACAAATCAGTAATTACTGTTGTCATGTAATTAGGAACCAAGATTTGTTTTTTTAGGAACCAAGACTTTTAATGTATCTGAATTAAATTTAATTAATTATGAATGAATTAATGTAAAAAAGCATCTGAATTAAATCACTAATGTTGCATTTTAGTTAGAAATGCCAATTTTAATTAATGATTTGTAAATATATGTATCTCTTAGTTCCAGTGAATGAAAGAGACTGAATGCAACGATACCTCAGTAGAAATGAGCATCCCAAGTGCACAGATTGTGTTTTCTAAATACCCAATGAAAGGAAATGGAGCTTCTTAGAGAAGTGATTGATTTCAGGTCTGGGTTAGGGAAAATACAAAGCAAACTTGTTTCAGAAAACAAGTAAGTGTTCAAAGACTAATAGGGGCTTGTCAAAAGGAAAGAGCAGCCAGCTTGAAGGGGCTCCCATTGGCCAAATCTGGGACAATTTAAGTATCAAAAAATGATGGTAATCAAACATGTCAAATATTTAAAAACCCACAAGGCCCTTATAATAATCAGATAAAGCTAAAATAAACAAACAACAAAACGTTTCTGTTATCACTGGATGTGATATTCTAATTCCTAACTTGGAAAATTGGTACTTGAAAACAAGAATATACCCTGATTTTCGGAAGAAACTATGGTTTCCTTGATGAGAAAAGTTGTCCCTTTTGTGTGACTGCCAGACAATAAGTGTAGAAGAAATAGAATTCAAAAATTAATGTTTTACAACTCTAATTTGATCATTGATTCAGGGAAGGCATCACTGATGTTAAAATCATTAGGGGAACAGATGATGGAGAACTAATGAGTCACATCATGATGAATGAAGTATCATGCCCATAGGTTGTTTGCTATTGACAAAAGGGAGAAAATACCTTTACAGAGGAGAGAGATCTGGCTGTCACCATTTCAACTCAGTGATCAAACTTGGCTCCGTCAACAATGGGATAACAAGACAGTAATCATATATACCTCCTGAGGAGGTATGTGGCATCACCTATGAAGAAGTATTGCCAAAAATCTTTAATCTGAATATAACCAAGCCTTTAGTTCAAAGTTCTAGTTTATAGAAGATACGTTGGATTAGAGGAATAAGTCAAATGAAACCATGAAGAAACAATCATACAAACTCAGGCTGTGGAATATTCTACAAGACAACTGGCCTGGTCTCTTTAAAAAGACAATGTGGAAAAAAGATGGGGGTTTGGGGAGTATCAGGAGAGACCCAAGAGACATTACAGTCAGATTTAGTGGGTGATTCTTGACAACATCTTTAGGGAAAAACATATATAAAACATTCTAGAGACAAATGGGGAAGTTTGAATATAGACATGGTAATCAATGATATTAGAAAATTATTTTCAGTTTTGTTCACTATGATTGTAGTACTGTGGTTACACAGCAAAACCTCTTTGTGCTAAAGCATTTAGAGATGAAATGCCGTGAGGTCTTTATATTGAAATGGATTCAGATACCCACCCTACACCGCACACATAATTAAAACAGATATGGTAAAATCTTGATGGATGTTGAATCTAGGTTCAAGTATTCTTTGTGTTTTTTCCCAGCTTTTCTGTATGTTTAGAATTTTCATAATAAGACGTGTATGTGTGTCTGCGTATGCGTGTTTGTGATGCTATGCTATATTTGAAAGCGGTGGAAAATTAAATGAGACGTACCGGATTCCTGAACTCATGAGTTAATGTATGTCACCTACTGAATAATTACTGCTCTGGAATAGATATTTTATAAATTTAAGTATGAACAATTTTAATATTTTGTTCTATGATTTTAACTAAAATGAAATAAACATGGTGTAATGCCTTTAATTTTCTGTTCATTACATGGTTATTTAAATACCTACATAAAATTTGATCATTTCTTCTAGCCACTTTTTCATTGGTGGGTTCAAAGCACAGTGTCATTTTATCTCTGGAGTCCTGCAATGGCTTCATCAATGTCTTGTCCTTTAAAAAACATGTTCTGTAGTCGGAGGTTACTACAGTGGTGTCTATAGTCAAATCAGGAACACCAAGAATAAATTGAACTGTAAAATATTAGAATGATTTGTAATTTTGTACTTTTATCCATGGTTGAGATATTACTGACAATTCCAATCAGAAAATAGACAAGATTAATAAAAAATAGTAAAAATGGAGACCGTGCAAAGTTTCTAAAACCCTAAACAAGTTCTCATAATTCTTATTCCTGGTCTTTAATTTTTGTTATCCTTTTTCTGTCCTTCTTACTTGGTCAGTACAACCCCAGATATTCCCCACCTCACACTTTCCTTTTGTGGACCTGTCCATCTTGTCACAGCATCCATGTCCTCCATCATCTACCTTCTGGTTCCCATAGACCTCGTCCTTCATCAAGGTACCAATACTTAAGCCAAGCCTGAGGGGGTGGCTTCAGGACACCAGATACTACTCAGCCCAGAGTGAAAGATTTCTACTCAGCCTGGTTCCTCTTCACACAGAAAAAGCTATCACTGGGAATTCCCTCATCTATACTTGTGGAACAAGGTGGTTTCATTTCGTCTGGGTGTCTTCACACTTCCTAGTAATTCTTGAGTTAAACTCAATTACTTGGGTTTGGTGAAAAAATTAATTTTCTACCTCATGGAGAAACACTGGGGAAAAGCTACATTGAAAAAGATACAGATATGATAGATGATAGACAGATATAGCTATAGCTATAGATATAGACATATAGATATAGATAGACAGGTAGATAGATAGAAATTTGTGTGTTTGTGTGGTGTGTGGTGTGTGTGTGTGTGTGTGTGTGTGTGTGTGTACCTCTCTTCAGTTTAGATTGGTGGAGTTACTATCTGGATGTTTTTTCTGGATGTTTTCTAAATTTCACCTGTGAATTCCTTTCTTTCTTATATCCAGACTATAACCCCAATCCTTTGGTATAGAAGAAAGAACATAAACTTTGAAATTAGCCTTATCCTGTCTCACTAGCTAATGTGATCTTCTTCACATTAAGTCAGAGTTTCCTCATCTCTAAAATAAGAACAATAATGCAAGTATGATAGAGATGTTGTGGGGACTGACAAGGGAAGTACCTGTCAAAATACCTGGCAGTTAGCAAGAGCCAGCAAGTGTCAATTTCCCTTCCCTGGCTTTCTCACAGACTCTGTAGAAGCAAGTTTTTTTCTGTTTTGTTTTTCTCCCACATTTGGAAGCAGACCCCCCTACCCACAGAACTGCTCTCAGAACCAGCCTCTCCACCCCCAAGTTGCCCCTTTGCTGCTCAGTGTTCTCTCTGCACTCAACTTTTAATTATGGCCAAATCTTTGGTGAAATCACTGTGGGGTTCTGCAGGGTCTATTTGCAAGACCAGACAATGATGGAAAAGCAGGAGGATACTGGGGAATCAGGCTGAGTGGGGGGAGATGCATTCAAGAACAGCAGGTCAGTGGCTTTGGTCGCTGTGGTTGGAATGAAGTCCAGAAAAGGATGCAGAATTTTAAGGGGAAGAAATCTAAGCAGAGGGTCATGGCCAGTCTCAGCACCAGGTCGCTGACTAGATCCCAGGGAACTGGGGGCCAAGTAAGGAGAACTCTTTATGGAAGGCAGTAGGTGAACCAGAAACCTGACACAGAAACCAAAGGGTGTAGGGGGATTGAGTAGTGTTTGTTCTTTCTCAAATCAAGAACATAGAACACAATGTCATGGTAACCACGGATCTGGGAGAACACTCATCATTCTGTGTCCCATTAAAGGGCATGAAGGTCCCCTCTGACAGGGATGCAGGACTTGCTGGCCCTCTCCTAGTAACTTTTCAGCTCTCATTTCCCTGGAGTTGGAGTTAAAAGCATACATGCATCCGACTTCAGCTCAGGTCATGATCTCACGGCTCATGAGTTTGAGCCCCACGCCAGGCTCTGTGCCGACAGCTCAGAGCCTGGAGCCTGCTTCAGATTCTGTGTCTCCCTCTTTCTTAGCCCCTCCCCCACTCACACTCTGTCTCTCTCTCAAAAATAAAGATTTAAAAATTTTTTTTAAAAAAAGCATACATGCAAACTTAGGAAACCTTAAAAACTGGGTTTGTCTTTGTTTTTGTCTTGAGAGAAAGAAGAAAAGGGATGAGCAAAACTGTCTCCTTTTTGTAGCAACTCTGGGTGAGAAGCAAAGACTAGGCAGGAGGAGAGGTAATAATCATTTTCAGAGGAACTCTCTGTCTCTACAACCTGCCTGAATGGGGAAGCCAGTTCCAACATACACACTGCCTGGGGCAGAAGAGGACAAAGTATTCATTGATTGAATCCTGTTACATTGTCGTGGTCTCAGAAATCGTAACAGAAGCTGACTCTCTGAGGTCTGACAGTTGAACTGATAGAAGAGTACTTTAGCAACACTCCTTTTTCAAACCAACACCTGGCAAAAATTCTTATCCCTGGAGAATAAATTCCTTTTCTACTCCAACCTCAAATCCTACATTAGCCTACCTGATGAGAGTAGCTATGTCCTTGTTTGGTAAACACAAGCGAGGAATATTATGTATGAATGTTTCCTAGCTCTTCTCACTTGCACAAGGAACTACGCTTATCTTGGCCACCTTAGGTTGACGTGAGGCCTCACTGCAAGTGACAGGCCTGGTACCTCAGGGAGAGGGGTCTGCTGGCACGGTGGGCAGAGGGCAGGGCATGAGGGGAGAAGGTGGTTGATGGAATCCCGAGACAACACGGTATAGCAGAGAAACGTGGACTTTGGAACCCATGATTCAGGCCAAGTTCAGGCTCTGTGAGCCTCTGCTTTCTCTTCTATTAAGTGGGCATAATAGAATCTAATGATAAAGCATTATATGTTGTAGGAATCATGAGACAATGTATGTAATGTAATAAGCACAGGGCTCGGAAAATAGAAAATGCCTAGAGTATGTTAGCTCTTACTATCTCCCTGTATGGCCAGAGTGATTTTGTCTCCCATTTATGAGGTGACCACTTGTCCCAATTTGCCTGAGATTTCCCCCTATTTATAGCTAAAACTCCTCAGTCCTGGATAAGCCAGGGGTGGCTGGTTACCCTACTTTTACCACACCTTGGTGATACGCCCGTCTCAACCTCAGCTCCCAGGCCTGCCAGCCCCACGGCAGAGCCGATGATCCTCTTGTTGGGATCTGTGCTGAGGTACCTGGGATGGATGCAAATGCCAAGAGGTAGTTTAACCATCATTTATGCTTATATTTAAATTATTTCCCCAGGCACTGGGCAGGTTAAGGTTATAAAGAACAAGACACAGGGGCGCCTGGGTGACTCAGGTGGTTAAGTGTCTGATTCCTGATCTCAGCTCAGGTCTTTTTTTTTTTTTTTTTTTTTTTATTTTTGGGACAGAGAGAGACAGAGCATGAACGGGGGAGGGGCAGAGAGAGAGGGAGACACAGAATCGGAAACAGGCTCCAGGCTCCGAGCCATCAGCCCAGAGCCTGACGCGGGGCTCGAACTCACGGACCGCGAGATCGTGACCTGGCTGAAGTCGGACGCTTAACCGACTGCGCCACCCAGGCGCCCCTCAGCTCAGGTCTTGATCTCAGGGTCGTGAGTTCGAGCCTCCCATTGGGCTCTGCATTAGGTGTGAAGCTTACTTAAAACAAACAAACAAACAAACAAACAAACAAAAAACAAGACAGTTCCCACCTCACAAAGGAGATGTAAGAGACATAGGGGGTAAAACTGACGAGGAAGGAAGCGCTTAAGTGTGAACTGAAAAACTGAAGTTGTCTAATTGTTCATAGGGAGAGTCCTCCCTCCAAGGCTGATGGGCAGATCAGCTACAATAGAGAGGCCACTTTAACTCAATGCTAGACACTCCCACTGGAGTCTGGAGACAGGGCTGTGGTTGGATTGGAGGTGGGTAGTATACAGTTAGAAGCTCAATGAGGTCCTTTGGAAATTGTGTATATGTATCATGGGAGGTGGAGGGACAGTCAGAAAGGTCTTTATAGCGGAGGGAAGAAGTTGCTCTTCGAAATTATGTGTGATTTGCTGATGGGGGAAAGAGGATATTCCGGGCAGAGAAGACAGCATGTGTCAAGGCCCGATGGCGCTAAGCAGCATGGGAGAATCTGGGAAGGCCTATCTTTTGCTCTGAGTTGAGTGCAGAGTTCAAGGAAGGGAAAATGAGAAATATAACCTTGTAGAGGTCACAAGGGTTAGATAGAGGCCTTGCAAAGGAGTTTAAACCTGAAGGGTAATAATAAGCAACACGATCAGATTTCTTTTCTGAAAGATCTCTCTGGCAGCTACAGTGTGGGGGATGGATACGATGAAAATGAGACTGTGGACAGAAAACCAGTGAGCAGAGAGTTGTGACAGATCAGCCTCACAGGGGCACTGATAGGAGAGAAGTGATGGAGGAAGGATCAACAGGCCTTGACGGATGAACAGAGGAGGAGAGTGAGGGGGAGAAATCTAGATCTAGATCTAGATCACTGGGCTCTGGCTCCAGTGACCGGGAGAATGATGGTACATTAATAATCCTGGCTCTGTTACTTATTTACTGTGCAACTGTTCCTGAGTAGCTCTGAGCCTCAGTGTCCTCATCTACGAAAGGGTGATGGGTACCTAACTCATGGTGTTCTTGTGAGGACTTGACCGTAAAGGCACTCGTAAGTGCCTGGCACATTAGTGAGTTCTCTATGAGTGCTTGATACATAAATAGATAACTCACAGAGGCGCGTGTGTGGGAAAAGATGGGATCTCTTTGGAACATGTACCAAGTGCCAGGAGCCCCCCAGGACATTGACATTTGGCAGCTGAGAACAGACTTGGAACTTTGGAGCAAGGTCTGGACAGAAACAGATTTTATGGGTGGGAATTGCCTCCAGAAGAATGGGTAAAATTGCCTAGAAATGTTGTGCAAATAAAGGAGAAGAGGACCAAGCAAGGTAATGTGACGAACAACAACTTCTCAGTTGTTGGCTGAGGTAGGCTTTTGAGAAGAAAAGAGGAGCTGTCTGAAATGTAGGAGAGCCAGGGGAAGCCACATGGGAGGCTTCAGAGGTCAAGAGAGACAAGGACCTCTGTGTCATAAGGTGTAGTTCATGTTTCAAGACCTGAAGTATAGGAAAGTAAGAAGGAAAGAACAGAAAGATGGGAGGGTGGCCACAAGAATACCTGAAATATCCAGGAGTAAGTCATGGGTATCATGCTCACCAGGGGGCGCCAAAGACCCTCCGTGACTGGCAACAAGTGCCTCTGAACTCCAGCTGCTGGGGCAGCCTTGTTGGTTTCCTTCACTCCTGTCAGTCAGCCAGGTGGCATGCCTTTAGTCAACGAACTATCAAACTTCCACGACTCTGCTCTTCCTGTGGTGTGTGGAGAACGATCCCATCCATTTTTATCTTCTACATAGTTTTCACATTTTTCCACTCTCTTCATCTGCATTGCCGTCTCTCCACTCCAAACCTCTATCTTCTTATAGGAACTGCTTTCTAAATAATCACTCTTCATTCCTTCTCGATGCCCCACCCACCCAACATGGTTCTTCCTGCTGCAATTTATTCAAAAGACGTGTCTCGTAGTTCCTGGAGCCAGAGATTGCTGGGTTCAATTCCCACCTCAGCACTCACTATCTCATGCTGCAACTTAGGGCAAGTTCCTTAAGCCGTCTGTGCCTCATTTCTTCATCTGTTAAATGGAGATTAGACTTACTTCATAGGACCTAATGAAGACAAAATGAGTTGTTTTCAGTGTATACTGTTTGGCATAGTGAGTGTTCAATAAATGTGAGCTATAATTAAAGCCTTTAGGATAAAATTTCACATCTTTATTGTGGCCTAAATGCTCTGCCTGTTGGTCTAGCTCTGCCTTCTGGTCTTACCTGGAAGCACTCACCCTTTCATTCATGCTGCTTCAGCATTCTGCAGTTTATCTCCACTATTTTTTCTGCGGGCAATGTTCTGCCTGTTTCCCCTCCTCCTGGAAACAGCACAACACTTCTCATCCTTCTGAGATGTCAGAATGGATCTGAGCTAAGAGATCTCTCAGATAAACACCTTTTAGGCTTTTTACAAATCTTTGCATATTGTGGAGCTAGAAGTACTTATGGTTTTTCTTAAAAACTGTGATTGGGGGCACCTGGGTGGCTCAGTTGGTTGAGCATCTGACTTCAGCTCAGGTCACGATCTTGCGGTTTGAGTTCAAACCCCACGTCAGGCTCCCTGCTGTCAGCCTGTCAGCGCAGAGCCTGCTTCAGATCCTCTGTCTCCCTCTCTCCACCCCTCCCCTGCTTGCACTCTCAAAAACAAACATTAAAAAAAAAAAACAAAAACAAACCTCATTTGTTGCCTAATGTTGTCCCCACCCCCATAAACTAGGGGGCTAGCAAGCTATCCCATTCAGTGCTGGAGATCAGCTAGCAGGATTTTGCAGAGCTTGAACTAAGCTTACGATCCAGGAAAGGGGAAAGAAGCAAAGATGTGAGATCATCGAAACATCAGATCAGTTCCCTACCAGTGGCATACAGTAAGGATTAAGTGTCTGGGACGACTGTCATGCCCTTATCTTGGAGCCCATCAGCACCATGTACCATGAGAGTTAGTAATTCAACTCTATTGACAGAGCAAGCTTCGTGAAGGCAGGCAGGGCTTGTTCTCTATTTTCACCCCACATCACCCGACTTTGGCAGTGTCTAGGTCTATTGACCTAATAGTTTATTGAAAAATAAGAGGCAAGCCGGGGAGTCCAGAAAATGTTGACTGAATAAAAGCTCCCACAGGAGCCATTAGAGGCAGTAGAACCCATGGCTTCAAGAACTGGGAAGAGCACGGGAGGAACACCCACAGGAAGGCTCCACGTTTGTGTCCCCCTAGTCAGGCTGGAGATTGGTTATGCTGGAAGACAGGAATTTCAACCAAGGTAGCACTCAATCTGACTCCTGAAATTTAATAACATGCTGAAAGGGTACTATGGGATAGAGTACACCCGGGGCCTGGATCAGTAAATTAATCTAAGGTTAAAAGTAAATCAAAGGACAGAATGGCCCAAACTGAAGCAAAGGTCAGGGACCACAGCAAGGATTACCAAAAACCTGAGTCTTGGGAAATCCATACACATTTGCAAATGGCCCAATGTGGCAGGGTGGGAGGTGTTAACACAGGTCTATCTCTGGCTGTTCTGCAATCAAGGCAATGAGCTCCCTCACCTTTGCTTAACTGCCTTTAGTGGTGTTCTCAGTTTAGGTTGAGGTATACTAAGGTACCACCAAAGACACTACATTGGAAACTCACCTTTTGATGGTTAAAATTCATTTTCCCAGACTATAATAAAAGTCTTAGGAGTGCATGCACAGAAGGGGATGCAGCCATACTGCCTTAAGATTCTGGGGGCGCCTGGGTGGCTCAGTCGGTTGGGCGTCTGACTTCAGCTCAGGTCATGATCTCACGGTTCATTGAGTTCGAGCCCCACATTGGGCTCTGTGCTGACAGCTTGGAGCCTGGAGCTGCTTCGGATTCTGTGTCTCCCTCTCTCTCTACCTCTCCCCCGCTCTCACTCTGTCTCTCAAAAATGAATAAACATTAAAAAAAAAAAAAAAAGATTCTGCAACTAGCCTCCCCCAAACTAATCCAACTCAAACCTTGTATTTTTGAAACAAGATGTAATCTTGCACATATAGACATGCATCATCTCAATGTTTATTTATTCCTTCTTAGATTTAATTCCTATCCTACTTCTACAACAAACTTTATTAGAACATTCAGTTTCCTGGGTGGCTCTATCAGTTGTGTCCTGCTCTGGATTTTGGCTTTGGTGATGATCTCGTAGTTCAAGCACCATGTTGGGCTCTGCACTGACAGCACAGCATGGAACCTGCTTTGGGATTCTGTCTCCCCCTCTGCCCCTCCCCCACTTCCTCTCAAAAATAAGCCAATTAAAAAAGTATGTCCAGGGGCGCCTGGGTGGCTCAGTTGGTTAAGTTCCAACTCTTGATTTTGGCTCTCAGATCATGATCTCAGTTCATGAGATCAAGCCCCATGTCAGGCTCCACACCAGGAGCACGAGCCTGCTGGGGATTCTGTCCTTCCCCTGCTCATGTTCTCACAATAAACATTAAAAAACAAGTGTCCAAATTTCCCAAATCTTTTCTATCACTCCTCATGAGGACCAGAGCTCAAAGAAATCCAGAGTTACTGAGTTCCACAATTAAGTTGGCTAAAGGCCAAATCAGGGGTCTCCTCTCCTTTAAACTAAAGGCTTTCCAAAAATCTTAAAAAGTGGTTCTCAACCCTAACTTGTGCATCACTGTCTCCTGAACTTCCAAACATTGCCCAAACCCCAATTTAATGAGAATTCATAAAGACAGTATCCCGAAATTATTACAGTATTTTAAGAAAGCTTTACTGGAGACAGTAGTAGGTGGTAAGGGTGGAAAACCCCTTGCTATAGAATTTGCTTCCAAAATCTTCTCTACCTTCTCCAAACCAGATTATACCCTACACCTTGCTTCTGGCAACACTTATGGCAGAATAGACCATTTTCTCTACACTAACAATTTCCAGACTTTACATCAAGTTTGCTATGATGGTCTGTTATACTAAGCTATAAAGGTCTTTTACTTTTGTGGTTAGTCCCCAGTTCCAGAACCCATGTATCACAGTACCCTGAACTATATATACAGCCTCTCGTTAAGACAGGGCATTAAATTTATGGAGGTTTAATGTTTTTTTTTTTTTTGGGGGGGGGTAGTAGTGCATGCCACGTGGGGAAGGGTCAGAAAGGGAGACAGAATCTGAAGTGGACTACATGGGGCTTGAACCCATGAACCAGGAAACCATGATGTGAGCTGAAGTTGGATGGCCAACTGACTGAGCCACCCAGGTGCCCTGAAGATGAGTTTTTATCATCTGAATTTGGCAAAAATTGCTGGATTGCATTTTATTAATAAACTGCAGGGCTCTGTAAATCTGGAATTTGAGGGTAAGGAGCAAATTTCAAAAGCAAGCACAACTGCCTTCTCAAGTCAGATGCAGAACATAAAAAAAATACCTGCCATTGGCTACCATCCATTCTGTTTACATTTGGTTTGTGTGTTCAGGAAATAATCCACATAGAGCACTAAAGAGGAAAACCTCAGAACCTATCTTGAGTTCTAAACCTATGAAGATTATTTCTAAGGATTACTTTACAAAAAGCAGATGAATTTACCACAGGAACAGCCAACCTGGTTTAAAAACTAAGAGACAATCCAACTATAGGAGGGCTCTTCTGTTTTGTCGCCTCAGGAATATTTTCCTCAAATTTCTCAATTATATCATGCTCCTTCTGTAACACTACAAAAGCAAACGCTATTAAGGTAACTCAAAATTTGAATAATATTTTCTTTATTTACAAGTTAGAATCAACAGACAAAGAAAGACAATCCAGGGGACCAAATGGGGAGATGACTGAAACCCCCAGGGGCCCCAAATGGAGCAGAAGGAAAAGGGAAAACAGAGTAGAAAAAAAAAAGTCAACGTAAAAAAAGAGCTCCCCCTTTTTCCCTCCCCATGGAGGCTGAGGGGACCATGGCCCCACACCCCTCAGCCTTACCTAGCTTAAAATAAATTAGAACAAACAACCTCAAAACAGGGCCTTTACAAGTGAACAGGGCAGCTATGGCCTCAGGTAACCCCGTATCAGGGCCTTTGCCCACTCCCACCCTGTACCCCTGCCCCACCCCAGTCATTTTGAATGGGGCTCTAAGCCCAAGAGGTCACTCTCAATGTGGCTGGGAACTCAATCTTATTTTGTCCATTTATGTCCCTCCTTCAGTAAATGTCCCTGCACCCCTCCCCCGTGCAGAGCCAGCTCTCCTACAGTGGGGGGGAGGGGGATGAGATGAGGAAGTGTCACAGCAAGGGGGGGAAAGGGTGGGGCAGGGTGGTCTAGGGGTCCGGTCCTGCGGAGCCTCCTGCCCCATCTGGCCTGGCCCCTTAGCCTGAGTCTGAATCACTGGTGTCTGAAGAAGAGGATGATGATGAGGAGGAACTGGAATCTGAGCTGGAGCTGGAAGCGCTGAGGCGTGACACTGCTACTTGCTGTGCCGACGATGAGGACTCCGTTTTCTCACTTGCTGCAGAATAAGGTTGAAGGTTAAAGAGTAGAAGTCTGATCTCCATTTATCAAGAAGACTAGAGGGGAATATAGCAAATTTGTGCTAGCTTTCAGGATACTCACCTTTCTTGGGGGGCTTTTTGGTGGAATTGAGCTGCCCACTAACATCCTGTAACCTCTTTTCTAGTTCCCGCTTCTTTTCCAAAGCCAGCTCCTCCTTTGTCTTTCCCACAGGTTTCTTAATGGCTAGAAAAAGAAACATTTCAGGCCTAAGATTGCAAGTATCTAGTTGTAGTGCACCTAGTGTTGTTCTCCAGTTCCTTTCTTGAAGAGCAGGAAGTGACAAACATATCCCGCCTCCCTGGAAGTGGACAATCATGAGTGCATCAAGCATCCCCGGCTCACTACCCCTTCTCCAACTACATGAGAATTACTAGATTAATGTGGTACAATTTATTTCATACTCACTATAGGGCTTCCGAGGTTTCTTTCTTAGGCAGGAAAGGACATAGCGCTCAAGCTCTCGAAGTGTGGATGGCTTGAGGGTTTCAAAATCAATCTCAATCTCTTCTGGGTTTGAGTCACGTAAAGAAGGCTCCCTGGCCTGGATTATGTGCACAACTCGACCCAGTTTCTCCCCAGGTAATTTGTTGATGTCCAAACTCAACTGCCGTTTTTCATCGTAACTCATGGGTCTGCTTTCTTCTTCTTCCTCTGAATCATAGCCTGTAGGCAGGGCAGGTGGAGCAGTCTTTGTGGCCTTTTTGGGCAGTCTACAGGCAAAAAAAATTGTCGATTAGAGAAGCATCACTAACTCCCAACACATTCCCACTGTCCAATTCAGTAATCCAAACTCTCTTTCGGAATTATACAGGCCAAGCATTTTACATTTAATCTGGGCTTTGAGAACTAGACATTGGTATACTGGCCCGAATCCATCTTTTTGCTCCCTAAAACGCTACTAACCCACCCCACTGTGGAAAACAAGAATTGTATAGACTGGTATGGAGAAAAGGAACAAACTAGGGAACAAATCAGGCCTGCCAACTGTTTTGTGCAAGTAAACTTTTATTGGCGCAGTCATACCTATGCTTCCATGTGGTCTTTGGCTGCTGCTTCTGCATGACACCAGACAAAAATCTGTTACACCTGACCACTTACAGAAAAGCTGTGCTGCCCTCTGGGTTAGATAAAACTCGGCAAGAGTGGGAGAAAGCATCCTCCCCTGGAGATTACAGAAATAGCCAAACCCATCTGTGCTTCTCACCCTCTCAGAACTTACTTGGTGCCACTTCCTCCAGAAGGTCCAAAGCCAGGGGGACCTAGTGTAGCAGCACTGCCACCCCCACTGCCACTTGCTTTCTTGGACTTCTTGGGCTGAGATGGGCGAGGTGCCCGAGTTCCCTTGTCCTCTTCATCAACCCCAGCTCGGCCGCGATGCTTCTCTGCCTTCCGTTTCTTCTTTTTCTCTTTTTTTTCTCTCTTCCGCTTTGGCTTGGATATTGGGCCTTGGGACAGGGCAGCCAGTTGTTCATGTACTGCCCGGAGCTGGAGAAAAAAAGAATCAGGTGCACCATGGGAAAAATAAAGTAGAATCAAAAGGAGTTAGAGAAAAAAAAGGGCAAAAACAGGGCACCAATGTCTTACAAAATAAACTGATTATAGTGACAAAATACCTGTTCCTGTAGTTCAGCCAATCTATGAGCCCTTTCTTCCTCAGAGTCTGAGCTTTCACTCTCTTCTTCTTCCTCTTCATCCTCCTCATCTTCTTCCTCTTCTTCCTCAGAAGAGCTCTCACTGCTACTTTCTTCGCTGGAGGACTCTGAAGAGGATTTGGCCAACCCAGGTGGCAAGGCAGTAGAGACTGGTAAAGGCCCTGGTTCCAGTGGTTCATCTGGCATCTTGGCATAACGGAACTCAAATACATCCTAGGAGTAAAAAAGCACATTCAAAACCATGCTAGTGAATTGTGCCTTGGTATTTTTTTGAGTATATTTGAGAGAGAAGCCACACGTGAGGGAGGGGCAGAGAGGAAAGAGAATTCCAAGCAGACTCCACTCAGTCAGCAAATTGTGCCCCGATTATACCCAGCCCATTAGTGATGTAGTTGGTATAGTTCCAGTTTGTTAACAATGCATACTGAGAGATCCTCATAATGAGATTGTGTAGCAAATGACAAAACCTCTGCCCAGACCCATTTGTTCTTCAAATTTCAACTGTGCCACTCACCTGCAGCTTTCGTGCCATGGCCACAACATCGTGGTCTGGGGGATTGTACTTATAGCAGTTGGAGAACATAAGCCGCACATCAGCAGCGAACTCCTGTGCATCTCGGTAATCACGATTCTCCATCTTCCGCTGCAGAAGGAGGCAGCATCAGAAGCTGCACAGGCAGGGAGACTCACCTTTCCCTGCCAACCCCAGACACCACAAGAGTAGCCCTCTCTTGAGAGCACAATAGGGATGACCTTAAAGATCTATGCCCTGGGGTTCAAGTTTGAAGTCAAAGAAATTTGGGTGGGTTGAAGAAATATCTACATCTAGAAAAAAAACCATTTCTAAGTGATAGGGGTGAGTGGCCTCTGACTATACTATCCTTCCAACCCCATACTCCCCTAACCCAATGCTCCAAAGTAGGACTTAAACGTACATGAATAGGATTGATCTAAAGACAGAACTCACCATACAGTTTGAAACTCCAAGAAATACAAACTTAATTATCAAGTACTTAGCCTTCTGCTCCATTACCATTTTGTAAAAAATAAAATACCAAGAATCAAGACTGCTGTATGCCCATAAGTGACCGATTGTTTTATTGAGCCCAAAGTTCCAATCACTGCCTGAGCATCCCATCTGCCCCATGCAGTGGGTACCTTGACAGTGCTGAGGTCCATGGGGTGCTTAATGATGTCATGGTAGTCATGCAGGCCAAGAGCAGAAGCGTCCACTGGTTTATAGAAAGGCCAGGCATAGGCAGCATGCTTCTTAGAGAGCAACTCTTTCAAAATGCCATTGCAATGTTTTAACTGTTCTGACAGCTTTCCTTTCTTGGAACTCTGGTGTTGTTGCTGAGAGTCAGGTAAGTCTTTGCGTGGGGGCTTGATAGGGCGGCCACTCTCTCTACGCATAGGGGGAAGACGTGCTGCCTTAGGCTCCAGACTCCCAGGGGGGCTAGCTGGGGAACCAGGAGCCAGGATGGCTGTAGGAGTAGGTGTGGTAGTATCTGCTTTCCGCTTTACGCCTTTTTTCTGCAGAAAAAAACACACAAGATGGGAGCCTTTTACTCCAGGGTCCACCTCATCTGAGTCTTTTCCCTTCCCAACGCCCAAAAGAAATCCACAGATCTGTTACCTTGGCAAGGGGCTGGGCTGGGGGAGCTGCAGAGACTGCAAGGAGTGGGGGTCCAGCAGAGTGTAAAGACTTGAGAAGGGGAGAAGAGATGACCGACGGATGGGGAATGTTGAGAACAGTGGTAGGTATCTCAGGTGGTGGAGTATATAGGGCTGTGTGAGACACAGAAGAAACAGCAGGCACCTGATGGGCACTTGTAATACTGCCCTGGAGTGCTAAAAAAAAAAAAAAAGAAAGTAATAAAAAAAAAAAAGATTAGTTCTATTACCTTTTCCATCTTTTGGTCTCCATTAGCAAAACTGCCTGCCACTCTTCCTACCTGCCAATTTGGCCCCCTTCTTGTGGCTGTTCTTAGGGATGGTCACCACAAGCTCTTGTTCCTCTTGTGGCATCGATGCCACTTTCTGTAGAAAGATCTTTTCTAATGTTTGTGCCATCAGGACAATATCATCAGTGGGCTACAGGGAACACAAACAGAAAGGTTCAAATGCCAGCCAAAGACAAACCATTTTCCTGAGAGGAATTCCTAGACCCAAGTATCAAAACTACCCATCTGCTCAGACAGACATCTCTGTCATCAAGTACTGAAAATTACCTACACTGGGCCACTTATTTCCATGTTCTTCCCCAATTCTGTCCCTCAAAATGCAGTAAAGAAAAAAAATTCAAAAAATAAGGGAATGAGAACGTCAAGGAGAATAGATTCTGCTCAGCTCAGCTCTCTGGAGGTTTCTCTTTGAGAAACAGGGCCACCATCCCCAAGTATGAAAATGTTCTACTTAAATAACCTTTACCACTATAGATCTCTGAAGCCACATCACTTGTGTTCAGTGCTATCCTTTAGAGTTCAGATTTTCTAGATCCTCCCTACTCTGAAAATACCTTCCACAGTAAAAAACAAACATTATGCCAGCAAAGTATCTAGCAATATCAGAATCATTCTCTCTCCATCTACTAATAAACACACAGAAAAACTCACCTTGTTGTAGATGTAACAATTGGTGAACATGGTGTTAAAATCCTGCATACACTCTGAGGCAGCCCAGTAATAGTTGTTTTCAAGTCTCCTCTTAATAGTACCCATATCCATAGGTTGCTTTATAATTTTGTGATAATCCTAAAGAAAGAAATGCTAGGTCAGAACCAACGAAAAATAAATGCTGGTTTTCCTAGGCAAACCACTGACCCCAGCAAACACGCACATACACACCCCCTATGCATCAAAGTATGTAGTCCCCTAAACTGCGGCCCCAATTAAACTAAGGACAGAAAAATAATGGAATGGGATTCTTAGCACCCGTTGGGAGGCCCCTAGTGCCCTTCTCTAACCACCCACCTCCCTCCCAACTCTGGAAGGTTTCCCATCCTGTGACATTACCTCTGGGGCTGGCTATCCATGGGCTGCATGAGGGAGAGGAAGAAGCTAAGAATTTTGGCCACCGTGGTCCTCTCCCAACCTGGGGTGGGAATCTGTAAAATGGAGCCAGGGCACAAAAGTTAAGGAAGGACACATGGAGGGCACAATGAGAGATGCCAAGATAGCAAGCTGTTGGATCAATAATCACAAAGGACCAAGAATCCAGAAATTTGGTGGCTATCTGCCCTACAGGAGAGAGATGGGAACTCCCTAGGGGCCGCAGCACCTACACTAAGCAGCCCACCTCCACTCACACACATTCTTTTTCATTCCCAATGCCTCCCCCCACTCCAATATCCCATCCCTACTCACCGGCAGACCCAGTTTGACTGCATCCACAGGCTGCCTGAAAGGCCATGCAAACTGATGCTTCCACAGAGCCTTCATCACCACCTTGTGCAGGTATTGCAGCTGGTTGGTAACCCGTCCTGGCTTTTTGGGATTGGACACCTCCGGGGGTGGTGGGTTGGCAGGGGTCAGTTGTAAAGCCGGCACTGAAGCCATTGTGGGGCTCTCAAATCCCTCATACAACAGGGAGGGCTTTCGAATCCTTTTCCCTGGTGCTGCTGCCTCTGGGCCCAGCCCCAGTAACCCTGCATTCCCCTCCCCAGGGAGCCTGTGAAATGGGAAACATAATTAGATGTGGTAATTTCATGGAAAAAAAACAAAACAAAACAAAACCCAGTACAGCCAGTTACACTATACACCCAATAAATCCAGGCTTGGAACTTAGTGAGAGGTAATCAAACTTATGGAAATTATTCTTTACCACAACCAATATCCAAACAGTCTGTGGAGCTTTTGTTCTTGCCCCACCCCCCCACCCCCCTCTAGTTCCTCCATTTTTAGTACACCTATTCCCAGCCCCCCCTTCTGGACTCTTGAAAAACTCTTATCATCTGCACTTCCACTTAAACGAGAAAAAAAAACCCTTCCCAATGGTTTCTGATAAAGCACAGCATAACATTTGAACACCACAAGCTTTAGGGGATGGGACTTAAGCAAAATGGGTGGGGCTGAGAAGCTCAAAACCCAAGCTTCCTCCTCACTAGGGGCTAGGTGGTTGCCATGGTGGTAGAGCCTGAGGGAAACGGGTGAAAAGAGAAAAGAGGAAGGGAACAAAACAGGGAGAAAATTTCATAAAATGCTGATGAAACACCTAAGAATCCATCTGGGCACAAGAGATCACCATCCTCCCCACAAGCTCTGCTTAGTTTAAAGCAGAAAATGAACCAAAAATCTAACGGAAAACCTTACCAACTTAAAATTTCCGACAAGGAAGGGAGCATTTGTCAGACTTCATAGTCTGGAAAAACACAGCTACCAGACCCCAGAATTATTCAAATTCATCTCCTTCCCCCAAAGAACTCAAATACAGAGCCGGCCCAATCCCCAGTCAAGGTCAGCAAGTTCCAGCCCAAGAGTGATAGAACACGCCTGACCCCGCCAAAAAAATAAAATTAACGGCTCCCACTCTAGCACCAGACTCTGGAAATCAGTGGCCAAGAGCGATTCAAATTTACACTCTTTGGTACTCCTCAGGACCCGGTGTTTCCCTAGGACCTAAGACTGTAGACATTACACCGAGATCTCATTGTTTACATCCGCAGAGCTGGACTAAAAAATCCTTAGCTCCACCCTCTTGCCCAAACGAAACTTTCAAAGCTATCAAAAACATCCCCTCCAAACAAAACGCACGCAAACCCCCGACCCAAAACTGACCCGGTCACTTAAAGACAAATACAATGACCTAGTCTGGGCAGAACAACCCATAGCCAAAAGTAATGCCTCTACCCTACTGTGGGAATCTCCGTAGCCAGGCTGAGGCTCTATCACCATGGCAACCCTATAAGATCAGATGTGGCCACGAAACACCCCAAAAGACCTATGACAAACCGTTGTTAGACGACAGACCCACCACCCGCAGGACCGGCAACCCACTCAACGTCTTTTCCCATTACATTACGCTGCCAACCTAGCTCTGCCGGGCTACATCACGATTGGACCACGGCGGGAAAACTAACGTATAAATGGACAACCTATAGTCCCGCCATACGCAGTGTCTGGCCGTCTACCACCGTTCCCAAACCGCCCCCCCCCCCCCCCCCGCGAGCCCCCGAGAGCTAACAGTCGCGCCGCGAACCAGCATCGCGCCAAAGTCGGTTCCGTCCTCCCTCAGAACCCGACGTCCCACATTCCCGTGCCGCAACCCAACGTCCCCTTCCCACACGCGGATCGCGGGGACGTACTTGCTGTGGGGAGTCACGTTTTGCAGCATCTTGACGACGGGGAACCGGCACTGCCCTCAGCCGCGAAAAGTCCGGATGGCCTCGGTTCCCCTTACCGCCCGGTCCAGCATAACCCGGGAAGTGCGGGGGGGGGGGGAGGGCCGCTGCCCTTGGCCCTCCAGGCGATAACCCCCCCGCCGGGCCGGTGCGAAAACAGTCTTCTTCGCTGCTTCTCGAGGAGCTCCCAGCAGCTTGGCGCGCTCCGCGGGAGGCGGACGGTGAGAAAATGGCGGCGGCCTCAGCAGAGGCGGGCGAGCGAGGGGGGACAGACTCCTCAAACACTAGGACGGCCCCCAATCCCGGACACCGTCGTCAATATTGCCCGTTGTTCATCTGCAAGGATCCCCTCTTCCTGCTGGGACTGCCCGCAGCGGACGAGGTCCCGTTTCGATCTCGGATGGAGGCGGATGAACACGAAAAGTGGTTTAGGGAGCCGCCGCCTCCATCTTTGAAATCCTCTTGAGGGCGGAGTAGAGGGGGTGGACAGACTCCGAGGATTGGGCGGGGCCCGAAAAAGGGGAGCGTCGGGGGCTTCTATGGGGTCTGCACTGTCCGCCGGGGCCGGTCATAGGCCGAGACGAAGGCCATTTCCAAACGGATGGACGTGGATTGCAATGGCGGCCCCCGACGACTCGAAGGCTCTCTATCAGTAGGCAGAATCCTCCAGCTCGTTCTAGAGGCTGCTCCACTCCAGCGCGAAATGGCGCCGCCGAGCCCCGCGCCAGCCCTTTATATATAGGCAGGGAGGAGGAGCTTCGTCGCTCATGCGCGCCACCGTGCTCGAGATTTCCCCCACCCCCTCCGCTCGCGCACGCTCGCTCACGCGCGTGAAGAAGCAGAGTCGAAAGGGGAGGAACACCTCTCCGCGGGAGCGCTTTCTATTGGTTGACTGGAGCGATGACGTCATAAGCTTCATTTCCAAGGTGTCAGTCACTAGGCAGAAGAGTGCCGCATAGACCCATAGGGAACAGGCAACCCGCCACATCTTTGAGCCAATTGGCTGCGCTGTGGTTCGGCGACTCCAGGGAAACAGAGAGGTTGGCATGGGTGCAGCACCCTCTCCCCGCCTCCCCTTCCAACAAAGTCTTCCCAGGCGTCCAAGCCCGGTACCACCGGCGACTGCCAAGCTCGGGCAGGTCGTGCCATTCGTAGCTCCTCCATTGGCCACACCGACCGGACCGGAGGGGGCCGCGTGGGCGTAACCAGCCTGGGCCCGCCAGGGTGTGGCCGCAGGACGCCCGGCGGGTTGTTGTTCTCGGCAGAGGCGCCGCTGCAGTGAAGAATCTGAAACGAGGAAGAAGACGCCATCTTAGAACGCGCGGCCTGCTTCTCTGGCAAATAACTAAGGGTTCCCAGAAGTAACAAAGAAGGGATCTACCGTTCCCATACTCCACAATCAAAAATACAGGCCTGCCGCATTATTAAAAGCCTCCCCGTCTTTCCCCAGTTCAAAAAATCGAAAAACAAAGGCAAAACACTAACAATCTGGGCTCCCAAAGGCTTATCAACACAACCAAATCTAGAACACGTTCCCAAAACTTGCACCCAAGCACCTCTCCAATCCCTCCCTGCTCATACCTTAAGTTAACTATTAAGTATCTGCCTGCTCGACAAAATCCCGGCAGCCCTTAGTGGGAGAAAGAGCTCCAAACATACCGATATACTCTAGAAATCGAAACCCACCTCCTCCCTAAACTTCATTCCGGTGCCTGGCTCAGAGCGGAAAAAGCAAGTCCTGTGAGGGGCGAATCAGGGTGAACACCCTCCCCCTCCTGGCGAGCTCAGACCTTTCCCCAAGCTCCCGGCCCTCCCCAACCCCGAGGGCAGGCCCACACCCCCCTATTAGGGTCCCACCGCCATGGGGGCGGCAGGGCTCCCCCATCCCCCCACCAGGGTCCGGAGTCCTCCCCACGGAGCGGCTGGTCCATCGGTCAGCGCCAGGGAGGAGGGCGAGCGGAGGAGGCGGCGGCAGCGGCTCAGACTAGCCCTCCCCCTCTTTCTCTCCCCTCCTCCCCTCCCCCCTGGGCCGTCCGCCTCCGAGGAGGGGCAGGAGCCATTTTGGGAGCTCAGTCTCGCCCCCTCCCCCAACCCACCCACCAAGTCTTCCCCACACTCTAGTTACCTGAATAAGGTTAGACTACTTAGGAATAAAGAGCCAGAATTACAATGAGGCCAAGATCTCTCAAGCCATCTCTGGGCCCACCCACCCTCGTCCCCTTATGGGAGTGAATTATCCCCAACCTGGGCTGGAGCGGGAGGTCTCCCTCTCCCTCCATCTCCCCTTCTCTGGATACCAAGATAGAAAACAGACTGCATATCTGAGAAAAGAAATTAATGTAAATCAACGAACATAAGAGGCCACCACCCCGGAAAAGCTCGTGAGGGCCTAGGTCCTTGCGCTCCAACCACATCACCCTCCCTCCTTTCGCAGTAGCTCTTGAGCCCTAACCTCGGTTACTGCGTCTAAAATGGCCGCCAATCTCACGTCTTCTCGACCACCCGAGTCGGGCAAACCCTGCGGGGGGAAGTGCACACCGGGAAGGAAGCCTCTTCCCCTATTACTACCGCCCTCCCCCACGCAGGGATCAGGCTTCGGCCCCACAAGTACATGCGGGCTGGCGCGGGTGGCTGCAGCAGGGAGGGCAATGACACAGCAACTTTGAGAGGCCTTCTCCCCTCCCCCCCATTCCCCTCCCCCTAGTGGCCCAGCCTCCTAAATCTGCAGTTCTCCGGCCGAGGCCTCGCAAGTTTGCAGAGGCCCATTAGGGGGCCAGCCGAGAAGAAAAATTTAGGAGGTCGCGAAGATTCTGGGTCTTCGAAAGCGACTGGCTTACTTTCCTGCATTCCGGAAAATCACTGCTCCCCACTCCCTCCCAATCCTCCCTTCCCCCACATGAGTCACAGGGGAGGCTAACAGCTAGTCAGGAATTTGGAAAAGTAACTCTTCCCTCCTTTCCGTTCCCTCCCCCGCAGTACACAAGGAGAGAACTGTTCAGGAATGGGGGAAGGGACGAAGGAGGCAAAAGACGCCACCCTGGAGAAACCCGAAACCTTGTGAGCTGTGAAATCATTCCAGGTCCTAAGCCTCACTCCCTCCTGTCTCAGACCACGCTTTCTACCGCCCTCCCAGCACCCACCTAGGGTTTGGGTTTCTGCTCTCAAGCGAACCCCAAGCTTTCAGCCTGTAAGCCCTCCCCAGCCTGGGGCAACATGCTGAGCTAAGACCCCACCGAGGCAACGAAGGTTTGTGCAGAAGGCTCCACAGGCCGTGTCCACGTGAATGCACACAAATTCGATAAGCGACTCGAAGCGTAACCTCCAGCATGCCATGTGATGACTGCGAGCTTCCTACCGCTGACACAAAAGCACAGAAATGCTCCTTCCAGAGTCTCTGGAGAGAAAGGGAGTGGGCGCCCGGAAACAATCTCAGTTCACCACCCGGGTTGCCCACTCACATCCCAAGAGTAGGAAATACATTCACCACTCCCACACCTCAGCCCACTAGGTCACCCCTCCCTCCGGCCGTCAAAAGGAAGCCTCACCTGGTTCTGGACTCCTCTACCCCCAGGGGACGAATGGTTTGGGGGGGACACACCGCCCCCACGCCCCTTTGCCCTCCAACTGGTATGGAGGCATGAGGTTGGCCATTCCCCTCCCCCATATGAGGGGCCCTCTCCCGCTCTCGCCCCCCCCCAAGCTCCCATTGGCTGTAAACTGTTTGAAGGACAAACCCTCCCACCCTCAGGTTCTTCTCTGAACCCCAAGAATTACCCCCCCCCCGACTCCCCACCATTGGTTAAGCATTTAAATAACCAGCAACATCCCCGCCCCCCAAGTGCCCCTTCTCACCTGGAACCTGGAATCTTCCAGGGGGGAGCCCACGTTCCCCTCGGCTTGATGCGGGGGGAGGGGGAAGGAGGATGTAATCCGGGGTGTCACCCCCCCGGGAAACTGAAGCTGTGTTGGGGGAGGGGGCGTAACCCCCAGCCCCTCCCTTCCCGACGGAGCTGGGGGGTGGGGAGATGATCGGGACCGCGCCGCCACGTCAGCAACACCCAGATTGGCTGACCCAGGTCACGTGCCAGCCATCCCCCTTTGCCCCCCTCCACGAGGACCAGTTTTCCGAAGGTTTCTGGGGGTCGCGCCAGGGACCAAGGAGGCCCCATGGCCTTGGCCTAGCTCCACAGACCCATGGTGTTCTAATGCCGCTGCTTCTCCATATCCCCGTCTTCCTATCCCGCTGTCGTCGACCTTGTCCCCCCCACTAGCCTCTCCGTACGGGTTCAGCATGGCTGCCGCAGCCGGGATCGTCCACTGCGCAGGCGCAAGGGTGCGATCGGATTGGGGGAGGGGAAAGGAGCGCGGGAGACCGCGGGAGGGAGCAGCAGAGCGCATGCGTCCGCAGGCACGGCTGCTCCCTAGCCTGTGCTGGGAGCGCGCGCTGTGGGTGGAGCGGAAACGGGTGCGGCGCGCAAATCCCTTCCCTCGGCGGCTCCTCCCTCGTTGCTGGCCGCCTCACCGGGCGCCCCGGGGCGGCCTGACTTGGTTCCTTTTAGGCAGGTGTAAAGTGCCGCTTAGTTCGTCCTGGACAGAGTCCAGCGGAAACGCGCGCCGCCAGGCTGTTGTCCGTGAAGGACGGTGGGAACTTGGACCTGGAGATGTGAGGGCTTGCAGGGTGGGGCCCTTCCCCGGGTGTAGAGTAGTTCGACCAGGGGAAAGGGAGTTTATCACCTTGGTGCCTCCGGTGGGAGATGAAGTGCGGACTGTGAATGTGGGCACGGAGATGAAGTGCGGACTGTGAATGTGGGCATTTTGTTCGGCAGCTTTACAGCCTCTGATTTCCCCTGAACCTACCGAGACTTCATCGTTTCACTGAGACCTGCCAATCTCCACTCCTTGCCTCCTACAAAACTTACCAGCTCTCTGATCACATTCTTCTTGATCTACCATTCATGCACTTCTTGCATGATCTACCATGCTCTACCATTTAAGTTAAAACTCTTCTACTTTTTCCTAAGGCTTTGTCCTCTGTTCTCTCAATGTTGAATCAAGGATGTTACGGTGATTCTGTTGCCACCTAAAGCAGCCCTTTTATTTGTTTGTAGCCAGTAATTTCCCCCTTGACCCTCAATGTGTGGGTTCAAATCTTCGTAACCCCTATTCTCTACCGATAGAACAGAACAGAAGAGCCAACCTGCAGGAGAACTTTCTCCTGCAGGAGAATGCTTTTTCTTTAGACCTGGTCCACCTTATCTGTTATTCTAAAGGTATCTTTCATTCCCATTGGCATTTTTAACGTCTCCCTTCTACTGGTTTGTCAGCCTCAAAAAAAAAAAAAAAAAAAAAAAAAAAAGGAAAGAAAACCTTATCAATATCTGTCTTGTAGACTATTTGCCTCTGAGCTACTCTGCACAGTCAAGACCTGAAAATATCATCTAAATTTTCCCGTTTCAGCCCCATTCCCACTCTTCAGCCCATTTCTTCCATTATTGAAACTTCTGGCAGATGTCACCAAGAACGTCCTAATTGGCAAAGTCGGGATGCACTTTTCAGTTCTCACCTTACTTGTCCTATGAGACATTTGACATTTGATCATACTTCCTGAAATTCTCTACACCCTTGATTTCTGTTACCAGTCTCACCTGTTTCTTTTCCTACTTGTTCAACTGCTCCTCTCTGGTCTCCTTTGTGGACTCTTCTTCAGCCTCTTCCTATGGGTTGATTTTTGTGAGGATTTTGCCTCAGTTTGCTTCTAGTTCTGTTCATCTTCTCTGAGTAATCTCACTTAATGGCTCTAAGCCTCTCAAATGTGTATCTTTACAGAGTTCAGAAGACTCCTGAACTAAACTTGCTACTAAATATTACCACTTGGATAACCCTCAGAGATGTCAGCAAGTTCCAGATTGATGCAATCTGTGCATGCTAGATCTTCTGTATTATCCTGGCCAATTGTAGCTATTCAGTCACAAAGCCTGGAATCTGGGAGCCCATTCTTGATTTTTTTCCCCACAACTTTATATCCACTAGACTTATCATTTTGCCTCTGAAGTATTTACTGAATCACATTCTGTCATAGACCCATCACCTGAGCTACATCAACAGGTTCCTAACTGATTTCTCTATCTCTAAAGCTGTACTGTCCAATACATGGCCACTAGGCACATGTTACTATTTAAATTAATATTAAATTCCTCAGTTCCTTGGTTGCACTAGCTGCATTCCAAATTCTCGTTAACCACATGTGGCTAGTGGCTGTCATATTGGACAGCAGAAATGATAGAACATTTCCATCATTGCAGAAAGTTCTGTTGAACAGTACTGCTTTAGATTTTCTTCTCTGCCTCTGCCACAATACTGCCAAGAGTGAGCTTTCCAAAATACAGCTCTGGCCATATGCTACTGTTTAAACCCTATATTGATTCTTCATTGCCCATGTGATAAAGTCCAAATGCCTATGCTTACCAGAAAGTTCACCAGCTTTCTGTCTAGCCACTTCCCCTTGGGCCTTATACTCCAGCCATAAATGAACTGTTCCCCAGACAACCATTTTGTTTTATGTCTCTGTATTTGACACATACTGCTCTCTTACACAGAATAAGCTCTTCTCCAATCCATCTAAGCCGCAAATCCATCATCTGAAAAGCCTACTCTTGCCTTCCAAATTGAGCTGACTGCTCATTCTTTGGGGTCCCTTGCTCTTATGATTGCACCTTTCATGGTGAATGGCATTTATGTGATTACATGATTCCCTTACTAGGCTTTGATCTTGAGAACGGGGACATCTTGTATTCTTTTTTTCAAAATACCCACAGCTCCTGGCACAGCAACTGGCCAATGTGAGTGCTCACAAAGTGAGCAAATGTGGAAGGAAATTGTCTCTTAAATGTGTAACTTAGACAAGATTGTAATGTGCGTGTTTACAGGGCATCATTCATAGTATTGGGGAAATAATTGTAGTAAGACATAATCATTGCTGTCAAGCTCATAATTTAGACATTGGAATGGTGTGAGGGAAGGACAGAAGCAGGACAGCCAGGTCATCTTCACAGAGAGAAGTGTGGTCCAATCTGGCCAGAGTAAAATATATATGAATATATAAGAAGTAGAGTCAGAGGAGAGAAGACTGGAAGCTAAATTTATTTGAGACACTATTGTAAAGGATTTTGAGTGCCATTAAGTTTGGACCAGCTGAGGAGTCACTGAAAGTTTTGGAGAAATGACTTGATCAATGTTATGTCATGAGGTAAGAACTCTATCTTTATATTCCCAATGGCTAGCACTGCACCTTTTAATAAACACCAAATACGAGTGTCAGGGGTTGAAAGGAGATGAGACCAGTGATAGCTCACATTTATTGAGTACTTGAAATGTCGTAAGTGCTATACATATGTTAACCCTTAATTCATATAACCTAATAAAGTAGATACTATTATTATCACCCCCATTTATCAAATGAAGCAACTGGAGCAACAGATGTTAGATAATTTACTTGTGCCACACTTTTAGTAAGTGATCAGAGCTGGGATTTGAACCCCAGGCAGTCTGCCTGTGAATAGGAACAGGTCTGTTTTTCTGGTTGCTCGACACAGCAGGTAGTTTAAAATCTAGGATTGAAGTTGGAGGAAAAAAGATTAGGAAAGGTTGATTTGGGAGTCATCTTTGAATTGATGTTTGAATCAGTCATGTAGGTAGGTGAGATTTCCAAGGGAGGAAGTATGAAACAGTATTTAGTTGTGAGCCAAAGATTGAGCTTTGGGTTAGATCCTCATGCAGGGAACAGAGTGGGAAGTGGAACCAATGAAAGAGCATCAGACAAGAAGGAAAAGCAGAACGACAGAATGTGAACAGGGGCCAGAACAAGAGAGGGCTCCAGTAAGGACTTCATTTGTTAAATGAATGACTAATCAGGGGTTGTCATGCTTATTTGTGCTATGAACATTTTTGGCAGTGTGGTGAAGCCTTTGGACCTTGTCTGACAATACTCTTTGTAAATAGATAAATGAAATATACAGTTATCAGAATGTTTAAAGAAATGTGTGATGATCCAGTAATATATGCTTCCATATTAATATAATACATGTGGTTCTTAACACATAAAAATGATTTATTGGCAGGTCTAACAGCTCATATTTTGAGATAGTTTGAGATGTCTGTATATGTGATATGAAAATATTAATTGATGATTTCTATTGATGACAACATTAAAGGTACTGCCAGCACTACAAAGATTTATTTTCTACATTCACAAAATTAAATTTCAATTAGATGTTATTGAAAATAAAAAAAATTGCATCCAAGCTCATGGACCCTTGAATTTTGTGGCATGTGGACCTTAGGTTAAGAACCTTGTTCTGATTGAATGAACAAATGAGATTCTGCCAATAAGTGTAAGGGAACAAAGGGGAAAAACGCACTAGGAGTCATTACTGATAATGGAGAGCAGTTTCTGTAGTCTGGGGATAGAATGCAGAGTATGGGAGACCTGAAAACCCAGGCCAAGTAATGCAGACTAAAATATAGTAGAAAGAAAGGAGCTATTTACGTTTCTGAGAGGGGAAGTGAGAGCTACCTTTATTGGAAGATTTATTTGGCAACAGTGTGCACATGGATTGGCTTCTGAGATACTGGAGGTAGATCAGCTAGAAATCTTAGTATGCATTCACACGTGAGATAAGGAATAAAGCAGTCACAGTCTCAGGACTAACTGTGCTTAGAAGAGGGCCCAAGCCTTCCCTGTGGTCCACAAGATCCCATGTGGTCTTGCTTTTCTGCCTGCCTCTGGCCTCAACTAGTGTCTCTTCCTACTCACTGATTATGCTCCAACCACACTGATCTTCCTTCATGTCCTTGAATGAGCCAGTCTCTTGCCTGTCTTAGGGCCTTACACACGCTGTTCCCTCCATGGGAGCATTCTTCCCACTCTGCCTGACTAACTCCTACTCAGTCAGTATCAGTGGTTCCCCACTCCAGTTAGTCTTACAGATCTCAGTTCTTTTCCTTCATAGTGCCTTTTAGAATTTGTTTTTATAAGTTTGTTTACTTGATCAGTGTCTCTGTTTTTACTAGATTATAAGTTTGTTGACGGTAGATGTCTGGTGTCCAGCATACTGCCAGGCATATAGAGGGTGGTCAGTACATATTTGCTAAATAAATAAATAAATAAATAAATAAATAAATAAATAAACCTCTTTGAGCCCTGGTTTTCTTGTTTATATATGGAATAATAAATTCCAACCTTGTAGAGTAGTTGACAGAATTGCTACATCCTAATAAGGTGGCTAAAGCAAAGAATGAATATGGGTGTGAAGAGATACATTGAGCTGGGAATGAGGGTAAATGAGAGCTGGATGGCTAGGTTCAGGCTCTGAAATAGGAGGTAGAAGGGAGTAGGAAGAAAGTGACAGTTGGCAAGGAGCTTGGGAAGGACCTTGAATGAAATGGGAAAAGTGGGGAGAAAAGTGGGATGCACAGGGAAGGCAGTTGGGAGGAGGGAGTATTTGCAGAGTAGCCCATAGGCATGCCTGGGAAGACCTACTGTGAAGTATCTGTACTGGAAGGGATTATCTATCATTCATCTAACGCTTGAAGGCTCTTCAGGGTCAGTTTCAACATCCTTAGTGATAGCTCATTCGTCCAGTGAGTAGTTACTTGGTAGACCTTCTTGGTGGATGCTAAGAATGTAAAAAGAAAGAATAGGACATGATTCCTTAAGGATCCTGCAGTGAGGGTGAGGTGACCATGAAGCAAATATACAAATAGAATAATACAATAAAAATGATGGTAATGGCAGGCACAGGGTGCTGTGGAAGCATGCTGAAGAGGCTACTAATCTCCACTCTATGTTCCAAAGCTTCCTGAAGGAGGTGAGATTTCATCTCAAAGGACATATAGAAGTAGGTTAAATAGGATCCAGGTCATTAAGCATCGTACTAAGGCAAACAGATTACAGAGAATCATCAAAGGTTTTTTATATAAAAGTATGATGTGATCAAATATGTATAATAAAAAGATTCCTTTGGCAGCACTGGAAAATAAGACAAGAGACAGATCAAGAATAAGTAATCCAGGAAAAAGCAAGCAAATCAATGAAGGCCTGACCCACTGGGAATGGGAAGAAAAGGACAGATTCAAAATATATTAACAAGGTCAAATTGATAGGAGTTGGTAAACAATTAGATGAGAAGGTTTGAGGAAGATGAAGTTGTCAAGGTTGACTCACAAATTTGTAGCTTGGATGACTGATTGGATAGTCAAATTATTTATTGAGATCTTGAATATAGGAGTGGAAACTTGTTGGGAAGGGAAGGTGATGAGTTTAGTTTTGTAAATTTTGAGATGGAGGTGCATTCAAAATAGTAACTGCTAAACTTAATTCACCTGATAGAATTCATTACTAAACCATTAACGGGTTTATAAGACATAATGTAAAATAGAAAACTCACCAATACTTTTGAAATGAATGCAGTTTGGAAACCATAAGACACTGCTTTTCATTTAAAATTTTCTCTTAGGGGTGCTTGGGTCACTCAGTCAGTTGAGCATCCAGCTCTTGATTTTGGCTCGGGTCATGATCTCATGGTATGTGAGATCGAGCCCTGCACTGGGCTCCACTCTGAGCATGGAGCCTGCTTGAGATTCTCTCTCTCTCCCTCTCTCTCTTTCTGCCCCTCCCCAGCTCTCTCTCTCTCAAAATAAATAAATAAACTTAAAAAAAAAGAAAATAAAATTTCTTGATCTTAGACATTTGTGAGATAATTGGGGAAAAATGAACACAGATTGGTTTAAATGAAGTTAAGCATTTGTTTTTAATTTTGTTGGTTGTGGTGATAGTAGTGTATTATATTAAAAGAAAAGTTATTTTCTTAGAAATATTTCTTAGAAATATTTCCTGGTGACATGTAATGACAGAATTTGTTTAAGATACCCCAGGGGGTGAAAACAAAAAAGGATGTGGGACGGGAGAATAGATGAAACAAGGATGGAAGAGTTTTAGAAGGTTGAAAAGTATTGAAACTCATGAGAGTACATAGGGATTTATTAGATTCTTCTCTTTCATGTATGTTTGATATTTTTCACAGTAAAATTTATTTATTTATTTAAAAAGATTTTATTTATTTATTTTTATTTTTAAAATTTATTTTTTTAATTAAAAAAAATTTTTTTTTCAACGTTTATTTATTTTTGAGACAGAGAGAGACAGAGCATGAACAGGGGAGGGGCAGAGACAGAGGGAGACACAGAATCTGAAACAGGCTGCAGGCTCTGAGGGGTCAGCACAGAGCCCGACACAGGGCTCGAACTCACGGGCCGTGAGATCATGACCTGAGCCGAAGTCGGATGCTTAACCGACCAAGCCACCCAGGCGCCCCTAAAATTTATTTTTAAGTTTATTAACTTATATTCCAGGCCTGCTCCATGCTATCAGCACAGAGCCCGATGTGGGGCTCCGTCCCATGAACTGTGAGATCACGACCTGAGCTGAGATCAAGAGTCAGTCGCTTAATGGACTGAACCTCCCAGGAGCCCCTCACAGTAAACAAACAAACAAACAAATAAACACAAACTTCCTTTAGTCATAGATCCAAAGGAAATCAGTTAGTGCAATATAAATATTTTTATTATTAATAAATCAACATTGAATCATATTAGCATATTTTGAATTTGTGGCAATCTTGTGACAGGCCAGAGATCATCAAGTAGATGACATATATATCTGGCAGTTAGGAAAAACTATCTGTGCATTAATACACAGATTTACCCAGGCAGTTAGGAAATGATATCTATGCATTAATACATAGATTTAACCTCATGTTTATGCCTCAGATGATCTCAGGCAAGTGTCAGGGATGCCATATATGGAAGATAGCTGTATTGAGGTGGTTTTTGGTTCATGATGACTCTCCCTTCTCTGGAAATAACTCTGATACATAGAGGTGATAGTGTGCCTGGCCACAGCTAATTGGATCTAGAGATACACACTTAATACCAGCTGAGCCAGTCAGATTGTCTCTCCCAGCAATGTGAAACTTGAGAGATGGAGGCTGGAGGTCTTTAAAAGTGAGGCATATTAATGGCAGCTCAACCCTTGCTTCTAAGGCCCATGAAGCTCCCCTTCCTGAGGCTAGCTTATTCACTCTTCTTTCGATTTCATGAGCTAGTTCAGTATCCTTCCAATAAATTGCCATTTTAAAAGTTAAGTTAGGGAAAGAGTGCCTGGGTGGCTCAGTGGGTTGAGCATCCTACCCTTGGTTTTGGCTCAGGTCACCATCTCACGGTTCATGAGTTCAAGCCCTGTGTCCGTCTCTGCACTGATGGTGCAGAGCCTGCTTGCTCCATCTCTCCTTGCACCTGCTCTCCCTCTCTCTCTCTGCCCTTCCCCTGCTTGTGCTCTCTCTCTCTCTCTCTCTCTCTCAAAACAAACAAACAAACAAACAAACAAACTTAAAAGTTAAGTTAGGGGTGCCTGGGTGGCTCAGTTGGTTGAATGTCCAGCTCTTGATTTCAGTTCAGGTCGTGATCTCAGGGTTTGTGAGATGAAGTCCTGCATGGGACTTTTGTGGAGAATACAGTTTGAGAACTGCTGTGGAGTTCAAGTGGAAATGTCCAAAAAGCTAAAAGTTAACTATATGGGTAGTATGGAACTCAGGCCAAGATCTGAGTTCAAGGGGTAAATTTGGGAGATATCAGAAAATGGGTGGCTACTAAAGCATGCCATCCAGGACAAATGTAATGTAAGAAGAGAAAAGGTTGAGGATAAAACTCCAGGGAACAGCAAGTCTTAAGAAAAGAGTCCACAAAGAAGATGGAGAAGAGGACGCCAGAGAAGTGGGAGGAAAAATTAGGAGAGTGCCATTCAGGATGCCAAAAAATAGACCATTTGAAGAAGGAGGGCATGGCCAACAGTGTCAAATGTTACCAAGAATCCATTTGATTTAGCTACACAAAAATACTGGTGAACAATCCTTTGTTGAGGGTTACGGATTAAATGGCAAGTGTGAAAGTGGAAAGATGGTAACCCACACCTTTTTCAGGAAATTCCACCTTGCCAGGAAAAATAAATGGAGCAGTACTAAAAAGGGATGGGAGAGATGTTAGAAAGCCATGGCCTGCTGGATTTACAGGTGCCATTATTTTCAGGGACATTCCTATCTAATGACCAAAAGAGACAGTGAGTTACTAGAATACAGAACTGGCTACCTTGCTCCTCTTACCCTTAATTACCACTTCCCAGACTAATTACATTAAGACCTGGGATGAGATCAAGAGTCAGACGCTTAACGGACTGAGCCACACAGGCACCCCTTCCCAGACTAATTACAGACTCTCTTTGAAATATCTGTTATGGAACTTGTTGGAGAGTCCTGACAGGAAGAAGGATTGCATAGAGGGGAGGGTAGTCATAACTATTTGAACTTGGTACTATTTATACTGGGAGAGAAAGGAGTTAACTGCATCTCTCCAGAGTCTTGATGATGGGTGGTTATATTTCTGCTCATCCTGATCTTGTCCACACTCTAGTCTGTGGAGAACTTGGACCCTGTTGCTTCTTTCCTCCCACCCAGAGTAGTTGCAATGTCTGCTGTACCTGTTCCTAGCCCTCCCACCCAGTCTTCTTCCTCCTGTTTCCCCTCAAATCTCCTCCCAAACAATCTGTTGTATCTGGGCCACAATGTATTCATTAACCAATTGCCATCCCCAAGGGGGAATGGAGCTCTTTTTTGGTTTATTGTGAGGCTCCCCATCACAATTCTGACCACACACATAGAGCAGTGCTCAGAATACTGTGGTATGGAAGCAAAAGCCAGCCTGCCATATTTTACATGGCCCAAGATCTAAGAACAATTATTACATTTTTAAATGGTTGGGGGAAAAAAAGCAAAAGAAGAATCATGTCATGAAAATTATATGAAATTAAAATTTCCGTGTCTGTAGGCAAAAAGAAAGTTAAGAACAAAACTCCAGGGAACACCAGTGTTTAAAGAGTGACTGGAACAAAGTGGTCCACGAAGGACACTGAGAAGGAGATGCCCAGGAAGTGAGAGGAAAAGCTGGGAGGAAACCGGGAGCATAGCCATGCTGTTTCATTTACATGTTGCCTGTGGCTGTTTTCGTGCTGCAGCTGAGCACACGAGACAGAGATGAGTTGCCCACAAAGCCTAAAATATTTACTTTCTGGTCCTTTTTGGAAAAAGTTTGCAGACCCCTGGCTTAGACTCTAGGTGGCTGTGTGCTACATGTCTCCCCCTATAGTCCTGGTGATGTTATAAACTTCCTTTCTGCTTCCCCCAAGGGCCTGACTCTCCCACCACAGGAACTACTGATGTGTTAGCCCGTAAAGAGTGGGGCACTGGGAAAATGCCCTGGTTTTTGGAGTGTAACACAATGATTTCCAAACCCTATCCCAAGCCTGGCACTCCACCCTCCCCCACCACACACATTCACAAGTGTGCTCACGTACAATATATGTGTTAGTGTTTCAGGATATCCAGGAGGTCATAATAGGGTTGTTCTTGATTTTGGCTATTATTGCTGCTGTTATTTATTTTTCAAAAGGGAGTATGGATTTTGAAAGTCTGAAAAATACTGATGGACCATACTCTCATAGATTAATTTCTAAGATTACTTAATTGCCACATTAAATCTTTCTCGCTGCCTCTTCCCCCACCCCTTCTGTCTTTCTCTCCTTTTCTTCTCTATTAGACTTCCAGCATATACAGTGACAGTTTCTTCCTCACCTCCCACTTACTTCTTAGCCCACCACAATCTGGAGTCAACTCCCACTGCAACACTGAAACTGCTCTCAATACATTTGTCAACTGTTTCATAATTACCAAATCTAAGGACACTTCAGTCCTTCCTTGACTTCTGGGTAGCATTTTATTATACTGACCTTGTCCTTCTGCATGGAACACCTCTACTTTTCTGAATCTGTTTCTTCCTTGCTCTCCTTTTTGCTTTTGTAGCTATCTTGATGCTGCTGGTGTCACTAGATTCCTACAAATGAATCCATTTCAGTGTACTGGTTATTTTCTGGTGTCAGTGCCATGCCCTCCTATACTGTGTTCTGGACTTTTCAGCCTAGGCATCTGTAAGGTACATAATTCCCAAGGCATGTCCTAGCCAGTTGGCTTCCTGTTAGAGTCTCTCAATAGGAGGTACTGGTGGGAGATAAGAAGGCAAGAGAAACCAAGAAGCTTCGTGCTTTAGTTACTAACAGAGTGGCAGTTGCTGGTAGATATGGCAGCAGCAAAAATGGGTGATTCTGGACTCCAGCCTTAGAGGTAGAGAAAGTACCTTTTCAATGATCTGGCCTTGACAAAAATGGAACCTTTTCAGTAGATCCAGAACCAACTGTAATGGTGTCTGTGCCAGGGCAACAGCAGATGTAGACATGGATTCCATGTGAGGGGCAATAGTATCTTCTGATTTCTAGGTATTCCTCTTTTCTATTTGGGCCTCCAGACACACACTTTTTTCTTTTGCGCTTCTTGCCCTTTTAACATCTTTGGGACCAATTCTCCGTATTAAACTCCATCAGTATGAAATACCTAGAGTGGTTCCATGTTCCTGACTAGATCCTGGATGATAACTTGTAAGAGGGTGGGGTTGGAACCTATGCAGACTTATGTCCTTGTGTCACTTCCCACTCCGTCTGCACAGCCTACTTGCGTGATCTTATCCACTGCTTCTGCTTCAACATTTGTGCTGATGACTCCAAAATCAAGGTTTTTTAGCCCATACCTGAGATCCATTGATATACCTCATGCCTCCTGTGTGGCTCTACCACTGGCATCTCAGATTCAACATGTACAACACTGAACTCAATCTTTTCTTTTTTAAAAATATTTTTAAATGTTTATTTTGAGAGAGAGAGAGAGAGAGTGTGTGTGTGTGTGTGTGTGTGTGTGTGTGCACGCATGTGTGTGTATGCCAGCCTGCAGGGGAGGGTCAGAGAGAGAGGGAGAGAGAGAATCCTAAGCAGGCTTCCATGCTGTCACTGTGGAGCTGTCACTCGATCCCACCAACCATGAGATAATGACCTGAGCTGAAGTCAAGAGTCAGACAATTAACCAACTGAGCCGTCCAGCATTTCTGAAGTCATTCTCTTCTTCATCAAATCTGCTTCTAAGGCATTCATTTCTGTTTCAGTGTAGGCCATCACTACACCCACCCAGACACCCAATCTAGAAACTGTTAGTGTTATTCTTGATCCTTCCATTGGGCTAATCAGTAGCCAAGCCCTTTAGATTCTACCTCCTAATTGCCCAATATTCTATTCCCTCTGTCTCCTCTGTTCATGATTTAATTCAGGCTCTTATCATTTCTCACCTAAATTATTGTTATATTGCTAAAAAAAAAAGGTGGTGTGTGGGTGTGTGGGTGTGCAACTTTTTATTTTGATGTACTATACTATATAGACTCTGACCAGCAGTTTTGTCTCAATTTTTTCCCAACCTCCAGTCCATCTTTTGAAATGTCAGACCAATTTTTCTAAAAGTTAAAATAATTGTGTCACTTCTCAGTTTTAATATCTCTGAAAGCCAGACCCTCTTTGTGGTCTCACACGGCTTGTGTGATCTGACCCTTGCTTGAATTTCTAGCTCATCTTGACACTCCCCCACACCCCACTACCAAACAGGGACACAATGACTAGCCTCTACAACACTCACATCCAACCAAAGGAAGGAGCTCTGAATGCCTTTGACCTCCACAGACCTGCCTACCTCTTGCCCTGGAATGGTTTTCTCTTCCCTCATGTTCTGCTGGTCAAATTGTCTTTCCTTTAAGATTCTTAGAAGGTCTTGATTATGTTCCACCTATTCCTCCATCCTCAAAAAGTTACTACTTTCAAAACGCTTGGCCCATTCTTGATCCCACCACTAAACTTTAAGCTCTTTGAAGGCAGAAATACCCTTTATTTATCTTTGTATTTTTAGCACTGGGCCTAATACCAGCATTTATTAAATTTTTCATGTATTTCTCTTTTTAAAAAATGTTTATTTATTTGTGTGGTGTGTGTGGGGGTGGAGAGACACTGGTGAGGGAGGGGCAGAGAGACAGGGAGAATGAGAATCCCAAGCAGGCTCCATGCTCAGTGCTGAGCGCTACAGGGGACTAGATCTCACCACCATGAGCTCGTGACCCGAGCTGAAATCAAGAGCCAAATGCTCAACTGACTGAGCCACCCAGGCACCTCTCCATGTATTTCTGCAGAATGAATTGGAGCTAATGCCCGAAGAATACCTCTTTGAGAAAAAGGAGGGAAGGCTGGAGGGAGGAGGAGGTGGGGTCTGAAGAGCCCTGGGGGTTTGCTTGAGAGAAGAGGAGCTTCTCCACCACAGCATTCTGCCAGGAGGTGGTGCTGCTCTGAAGAGCCCATTGCTTAGGTTTCTTGGCTGAGGCTGATAGCTTGATGCTAAAGAGGGATCCCCAGCAGGAGGCAGACATTCCTCCATTGTCCTCCCAGTCCAGTTACACACCCCACTCTGCCCTGGTGAAAACACCAAGTCTTCAGGAGGTTGCTGGAACCACGTCTCTCCCCAGCAACTGATGATGTTAAACCCTACGCTTCTGTGATTGGTTTGGCCAAATGACAAGGGCAACTGTGGAAGTAGCTGGCGGAACATGATCTGGGGAAGGAGTCTGGGACCTGGGTCAGCTGGTTGGTAGCTCGTAGCACACTGTGTGGTGTGAAGATATGGATCATGAGCAGAGGCAGGGAGCTGCACTGCTAAGGTTTTTACACCTCCTGTGGCTGCTGCCCCACTCCTGGACCGCCCCTGAAGGTATGACAGTACCTCTCATTTACTTCAGTCCTGACGGGTTAGAGCTTAGGGAGCCACCCAGAGCATTTGAAGTCTTCTTTGCATTTGAAGCCCTGTGCTTTGTAAGTGGTGGGAAGCATTATGGAGTAATGGAAATGATCACAGAGTTGGGAAAGACATCAACTGTGGATGGACGGATGGCAAACAATGTCAGGTGCTTTATATATTTCCACTTAAGACAATCTCTTGAAGCAGAGCTTACAATATCCATTTTACAGATGAAAAAAAAATGAGACTCAGAGAGTTTAAGTAACTTGTTCAAATTCACACACTTGGAAAGTGGCCGAGCTGGGATTTGATTATTCACTGTTCTATTTAGGCCTCTACTCTGCATTCTGTCATCAACTCACACTGTGATTCTTGAAATTTTCTTAACTTTATTCATCCTTAGTTTCCTTCTCTGTAAAGGATGGGACAGAATGGAAGAATAATCTGGAAGATCCCTCTTACTCTAAATGTCTTTTATTCTAGGTATTAGGTACTGGGTAGAAAGTTTCCTGCTAGTGTGTGTGTGTGTGTGTGTCTAGGAATTCTAGCCGGGGGCCTCCAAGAACAGGGATTATTTTTTGCAGCTCTCCAGTCCTCCAGTTCTGTCACACTGCAGGGGCTGGAGGGTTGAGGGAGGGGTGAGGATGTTTTCAGAGAGGTTTTGTGCTGATGAAGTGGCTGAAGAGAAGTCTGGAGATTGGTTTTTCGGTTTACCATGTTGTCTGGGGGTAGGATGGGGCAGTGTCATCTGTCGCTTGGGGAGGCCATGACCATTCCTTTACCCTCCCCTCGAAGACTAGAGAACCCACCCAGGCCCTTTACAAGTAAATATTGATGGCCTTCTGTGAATTAGACGAAGGTATCTTTTTTGGGAGGATGCATGCCTGTGCCAGGATGCATGGCTTGGTGACCAGAGTGCAGGCTAGATTTCAGCTTCCAATTACTTCCTTGGCCAGATGCCTCTGTGCAGTACACAAACACATAACTAACACTGTGACTCTGAATCTGTCATTTAATCAAAAAAAATTTTTTAAATGCTTATTTATTTTTAATAGAGAGTGTGAGTGGGGGAGGGCAGAGAGAGAGGGAGACACAGCATCGGAAGCAGGCTCTGAGCTGTCAGCACAGAGCCCAACATGGGGTTCAAACCCACAAACCATGAGATCATGACCTGAGCTGAAGTTGGAGGCTTAACCAACTGAGCCCCCAGGTGCCCCAAATGAATCTGTCACTTTAGAAAATACACCTATTTTATTTTTTACAACTTTAGACAGTTGTCATTTTTATGGGCAAGGGAAGATTTGGAGAGGTCCTGTAATTTCTTCTTTACCCCCATTGGGAGGGAGAGCCTTAATAAGAGACACAAGAAGGGGTTATACCCCAACCCTACCTCCTCCACCTAAGGCATGCCTTGCTGTTTTCTAAGCTAAAGAGGAGGAGGAGACTCTCACCTCCCTGACTTTCTCTGTCTCCTTTGCAGCTCCTACCCCAGTGTGGCAGGATGAACTGCAAAACCACACGTTCCTGCATACGATGTACTGCCAGGACTGGAGTCCCAACATTGGACTCTCTGAAACTTATGATGGAGACCAGCTTTTCTCCTTCGACTTTTCCCAGAATACCCGAGTGCCTCGCCTACCTGAATTTGCTGACTGGGCTCAGAAGCTTGGAGATACTTCTGCCATTTTATTTGACAAAGCATTCTGCCAGGCTATGATCCGGGAAATAGGGCCAAAACTTGAAGGGAAAATCCCTGTGTCTAGAGGTCAGGGGTGTCTCTGGGGGCGGGGGTAGGGGCTGCATTCTTAACCTCCTCAACATGTACAGTGAATTATTCCCTTTCACACCAGTTTGCCTATCCAATGCCTTCTGGATCTCCCCTTACCAACTATAGTCTGTACTCTGTTTTTGTTTTGGGGCAAAGGCATGTGCCTAGGACATAGTAGGGGGTCAAAACTATTGAACTTGATGAATGCAAGAGGGACCAATTGATGCCTACTGAATATTAGAGCTTGTATTGCTATGCTCAGTAGGATGGAAGGGAAGAAAGAAAGTATCTGATGATGTGCCTGTGTTTCAACAAGAAGACAGCATGTGATTAGATGCCTGTGTGAGGTCTAGACAGGAAGTGCCACAGGAAATCAGGGTGGAGGGTCCCAGGGTGGTCTGGGTCTGGCTCTGCCTCTAAGTTCAGGTCTGGGTCTTACCTGGAAGAAGACCTCCTTCAGAGCCCCATCTCCTCCCTCACCTTTCCCCCCAAAGCCCGTCCCCTACTCTGTCTCTGCCCTCCCCTCTGTATGCCACTTCCCTTCCAAACTCAGGGGTACCATCTAAACTAGTTACTTCCTTCCCTCACACCTCAATCCTCCCACCAGGGTTACCTGTTGTTGAGGTGTTCACGCTGAAGCCCCTGGAGTTTGGAAAGCCCAACACGCTGGTCTGTTTTGTCAGTAATCTCTTCCCACCCACGTTGACGGTGAACTGGCAGCATCATTTGGACCCTGTGGAAGGAGTCAGGCCCACTTTTGTGTCAGCTGTGGATGGACTCAGCTTCCAGGCCTTTTCTTACTTAAACTTCACACCAGTACCCTCTGACCTTTACTCCTGCATGGTAACTCATGAGATTGACAGCTACACCGCAATTGCCTTTTGGGGTGAGAAACTTCCTCCTGGAAGCCTGGTTCCTTTTGGGGGCAAAAAATGATGGACCCATGGGAGGGCCTTCTTTCTCCACTTGGATCTTGTTTAAATCCATTCTCACTCTGAGCAACCTCAACTTTTCATGCCTCGGTTCCTCCTTTTTCACCCCAGACGCCCAAGTAATTCCCCCGGGTGGGGGCCTCACCAATCAAGTCTCCAGGCTGACACACTCCCCTTTTCCCCTAGTGCCCCATAATGCGCTGCCCTCTGATCTTCTGGAGAATGTGCTGTGTGGTGTGGCCTTTGGCCTGGGTGTGCTGGGCATCATTGTTGGCTTAGTCCTCATCATCTACTTCCGAAAGCCTTGCTCAGGTGGTACGTCGGGGCATCTGGAGTGGGTGGGAGAGCCATGGGAGCCGCATACAGTGCTCTTGTGGGGACATGCCAGAGTCATCTTGTGGTTGGGTGGGGAGGCCTGTATCGGGCACCACGGACATGGGGTCCCGGTTACACACACACACACACACACACACACACACACACACACAGTTACAAGTCACAGGCATGACTGAGTGGGAGAGGGGTGATATGGGGATTTGTAGGAGGGGTGCTTGGAGATGACTTGGGGCCAAAGAGAGGTCAACTTCTGTGGGATATGTGGCAGGCAGGGAGGGGCTTTTGGGAAAGGGGGGGTTCCCCTGATGGCTTTCCTCCATCTTTCTCTCTCCTCAGATTGATTCTTCCTGACCAGAGTCTGGTGCCAACAGTGTCAACCATGCATGCGGGGGAAGCTCAGGCTTCCCACATCCTGCACAGGATCTCTCCTCCTCAGAGCAGAAGTCCCTGGGATGCCCCTGAGGGACATGTGGGCATGTACAGGTTTCTCAGCTGGAAGATCTGCTGTCCCGGGGCTTGCACCCAGGGGAACCCAGAGTGGCTTTGCTGTCACGGCCACATTCCTTCCCACTTCAGGGCAATAAATCTTATTTCTTAATACTGAGTGGGTTGTCATTTCAAATTCAACATGCCTTAATGTAAACACAGCTTGCCCTCATTAGGGAGGGGAATGGGAAAACCCCTAACTCCTCAGCCAACTCCTGTTCCCTGGTCTCAGCACCGTACGATGGCTTTTACTCCTATCAGTTTGTGCGAAATATGTGACAAATGAAGGCAGAGCTACTTTCTGATAATCTGCTCACAAAATAGTGGAGAAAGCTGATTGCGGATTTTTTTCTTTTTCATTTTACTATTTATGAAAATGCTTATGGCTAGTATTGGCTGTCTTGAGAAATATGTAACTCCCTTCAACCCTTCACCATAGCTGGGAAAACAGGAGCTCAGGAGTGGGAAAAATCAGTTTTTAAATGCTATTCTAATTCAGTTGTGTCAGTTCTGTGAAAACAGTATATTCAGGCTCCTGAAGTGAAGTATGAACAGCTAGCTTGGAAGGGCCCGCAACTCATGTGTCCCTCCAACGATTGTTCTTTGGCCTGAGTGGATCATCCAAGGAGAACTGTGGTAGTGCTGCCCTGAGCAGGTAGTGGGGGCGAGGGACATGTGACTACTGGTGGTAAATTCCTTTGCATATGCTTTCTTACTGTCATAAGACTTTGCATCTTGCTTTCCTTAGGGTCTGGGAGTTGCTTTGGAGGAGGGGGTGGCATGAAAGTCAAGAGTGAAATTACTTTGGTATTGGTGAGAGAGTCTCTTCTTCACATTGTACCAGCATCTAATCTAGGGGAAAATATCCAATTCCCAGGAGTTGGCTCCTCCTCTAAATCATCTCATTTCTTTCTTTTCTTTTTTCCTTTTTTTTAACAAAAGTTTATTTATTTATTTTGAGAGAGTGTGTGTATGAGTAGGGGAGGGGCAGGGAGAGAGGGAGAGAGAGAGAATCTCAAGCAGGCTCAGTGCTGTCAGCGCAGAGCTTGACAAGGGGCTCGAACTCACAAACCGTGAGATCATGACCTGAGCTGAAATCAAGAGTTGGACGCTTAACTGACTGAGCCACCCAGGCGTCCCTAAACCATCTCACTTCTTTAAAAATTTTTAAAAAATGTTTATTTTATTTTTGAGAGAGAGAGAGAGAGAGAGAGAGAGAGTGAGAGACAGAAACAGAGTGAGCAGAGGAGAGGCAGAGAGAGAGAGGGAGACACAGAATCTGAAGCAGGCTCCAAGCTCCCAGCACAGAGACCTACGTGGGGCTCAAACCCATGAACCATGAGATTGTGACCTGAGCCGGAGTCAGATGCTCAACCAACTGAGCCACCCAGGTGCCCCTAAACCATCTCATTTCTTTTTTTTTTTAACGTTTATTTATTTTTGAGACAGAGAGAGACAGAGCATGAACGGGGGAGGGTCAGAGAGAGGGAGACACAGAATCTGAAACAGGCTCCAGGCTCTGAGCTGTCAGCACAGAGCCCGATGTGGGGCTCGAACTCATGGACCACAAGATCATGACCTGAGCCGAAGTCAGCCGCTTAACCGACTGAGCCACCAAGGTGCCCCTAAACCATCTCATTTCTAACAGCAGCATGCTTTCTGCTCAAGAGTATGCTCTCAGGAATCAGACTGCTGGGGATTCATTTGTGACTGTCAAAATTTTAGCTGTGGGCCCTTGGGCAGATTACTTAACCTTTCTGTGCCTTGATATTATTTTCTGTAAAAGGGTAATGAAAACAATGGTGTCCACCTTAACTGTGTTGTGAAGTTAATATCTGTAGAATGCAGTGTTTAGCACGTGGAAAAGTTACTCAATAATTGAGCAAGGATTTCCACAGGGGAACTCTGCAGCATCATTGACTTCTTTCTTTTTTCTGGAACTGACAACCAAGTATTGTATTTTCTCCCTTTGAGATATTTCCCTTTTTCTTTTTCTTTTCTCTTTACCATTCTACATCTCTCTCTTATTACTTTGAAGTTCTTCCTGGTTTCTACTTTCCAACTATCCAGAAGTTTCTTGCCAGTCAAGTCTTCAAACTGCTTTCATTATGCTGTGTGACCTTAGACAAGTCACCTCCCCTCTCCGGACCTCAAGTTCCTCATCTGTGAAGTGATGGGCTCGTGTTAGATGCTGTCTGATCAAACATTTTATGATACTGTCACTTGCAATCCTCGAGAAGCATTGAAGAGCCTCTCAGGTGTCCCCTTCCCAGCAGTAATCCTGTCCAGTTTCATGGCTCTTTCTTGACAGTATCGTGTCACCTCAGGGCACTTGTCCAGGCTTTTCCTCTCACCGGAATACCTTCTTCATTCTGCTTCCCTTGTTCCTATTTTAACCAACGCTATGGATCCAATCCATGTTCACTCCTTCTGTGAACCTATCCCTAATCCTGCAGGCTTTTTTTTGTTTTGTTTTGTTTTAAAGTTTATTTACTAATCTCCACACCCAGCGTGGGTCTTGAACTCGAGATCCCGGGATCAGGCTTCCGTCTCAGTCACATGCTCTTCCCACTGTGTCAGCCTGGCAACCCTCCTCCACCCTTAATTGATCTTCACTGAGCTTCTCTAAAACTTAACACACTTCACCACAGACTTTGCTTTCAAGGATACGCTGCCTTGTTTCATACGTTAATTTTTTTCACCCAACTAGTTTGTAATTTATATAATTCAGGGATTATAAACAGTTTATCCTTCCATCAATGTAGCAAGGTGGTTCTCATTTTCCTTTATCATCACCAGCACTTGAAATTACGAGACTTTCAAATGTTGGCAATAGGGTGGATGTAAAGTGGTATTTCCTTTTAATTTGCCTTTCTCGTGTTACTACTGAAGTTGGTCATCTTTTCATAGGTTTCTCTCTGTGAATTGCTGATTCATATCTTTTGTCTATTTTTAAAATTGCATTGTCTTCTTGTGAATTTGTGGGGATTTCTTATATAGTCTATGTAATAATTTTACGTCAGTATAAATATTGCAATGCCTTCTAGTTTGCTGCTCTTCAGTTAAATTCGTATATATTCTTTCCCTGAATAGAATTATTTAATTTTGACAGTCAGAACCCTCATGGTTTGTGTTTTGTGATCTTAAGAAATTCTTTCCAACCCCAAGGCAGTAAAGTCACAATTTTCACTGGAATGTAAAGTGATAAAATGATACTCAGTTTTCTTGATTGGAATATTTTAGAAGTTTTTTGACCAATTTCAATATATAAAGTTTGAGGGATATAAAAGTTATAGGGAAATAGTCAAATGTCTGCTAGCTACCTTTATTTAGTTACTAACTCACAAAATTAAAATAACATGTTTTATAACATGATATATTAATGTAGGGATATTAACTGTTTCCATTCACATTTTATTTATTTATTTATTTATTTATTTATTTATTTATTTAAATTTACATCCAAGTTGGTTAGCACATAGTGCAACAATGACTTCAGGAGTAGATTCCTTAATGCCCCTTACCCATTTAGCCCATCCCCCCTCCCACAACCCCTCCAGTAACCCTTTGTTTGTTTTCCACATTTAAGAGTCTCTTCTGTTTTGTCCCCCTCCCTGTTTTTATATTATTTTTGCTTCCCTTCCCTTATGTTCATCTGTTTTGTCTCTTAAAGTCCTCATATGAGTGAAGTCATATGATATTTTTTTTTCTCTGACTAATTTCTTTTTTTTTTAATTATTTTTTTAACGTTTATTTATTTTTTTATTTTTGAGACAGAGAGAGACAGGGCATGCATGGGGGAGGGTCAGAGAGAGAGGGGGAGACACAGAATCCGAAACAGACTCCAAGCTCTGAGCTGTCAGCACAGTCGGGCTCGAAATCATGGACCGCGAGATCATGACCTGAGCCGAAATCGGACGCTTCACCGACTGAGCCACCCAGGCGCCCCTCTGACTGACTAATTTCACTTAGCATCCTTGTAGGATGCTAAGTCCATCCTTGTAGTTGCAAATGGCAAGATTTCATTCTTTTTGATTGCCGAGTAATACTCCATTGTATATACATACCACATCGTCTTTATCCATTCATCTGTGGATGGAAATTTGGGCTCTTTCCATACTTTGGCTATTGTTGATAGTGCTGCTATAACCTTTGGGGTGCATGTGCCCCTTCAAAACAGCACACCTGTATCCCTTGGATAAATACCTAGTAGTGCAATTGCTGGGTCATAGGGTAGTTCTATTTTTAATTTTTTAGGGACCTTTGTACTGTTTTCCAGAGTGGCTACACCAGTTTGCATTCCCGCCAGCAGTGCAAAAGTGATCCTCTCTTTCTGCATCCTCGCCAACATCTGTTGTTGCCTGAGTTGTTAATGTTTCTGACAGGTGTGAGGTGGTATCTCAGTGTGGTTTTGATTTGTATTTCCTTGATGAGTGATGTTGAGCATTTTTTCATGTGTCGGTTGGCCATCTGGATGTCTTCTTTGGAGAAGTGTTTATTCATGTCTTTTGCAATTTCTTCACTAGATTATTTGTTTTTTGGGTGTTGAGTTTGATAAGTTCTTTATACATTTTGGATACTAACCCTTTATCTAATGTATCATTTGCAAATATCTTCTCCCATTCTGTCGGTTGCCTTTTAGTTTTGCTGATTGTTTCCTTCACTGTGCAGAAGCTTTTTATTTTGATGAGGTCCCAATAGTTCATTTTTGCTTTTGTTTCCCTTACCTCCAGAGACGTGTTGAGTAGAAAGTTGCTGCAGCCATCATTAACATTTTATAAAACAATTTTAAATTTATTTTTAATGTATTTTTTGATTATGTGAATGACTTCCAAATTCTTTTGTTTATTTTAAAAAATGATCTATTTAAACTAAAATAGACATCAAAAACATTTCATTAATTTCTTCCTCCAATCTCTCAACCACCAATCTGTTCTCTGTGTCTATGAATACTTTTTTTTATTTTTATGTTTTACTTTTTTAGATTCCACATATAAGAGAGATTATATGTTATCTTTCTTTCTCTGTCTGACTTATTTCACTTTGCATAATGCCCTTGGGATCTATTCATGTTGCCACAAATGGAAAGGTTTCCTTTTTTTTTTAATAGCTGAATAATATTAACATTTCATTGTACACACACACACACACACACACACACACACCCCAACCACAATTTCTTTACCCATCCAGCCATTAATGGACACTTGGGTTGTTTCCATGCCTTGGCTATTGTAAACAATGCTGAATCAACATGGGGTGCATATATCTTTTTGAGTTAGTGTTTTCATTTTCTTTGGATAAATACTCAAAAGTGGAGTTGGTGGATCAAATGGTAGTTCTATTTTTAACTTTTTGAGCAACCTCCACACTGGTGGTGCACTGCTGGCAGGACAGTAAATTGGTGTAGCCACTATTGAAAACAGTATGGAGGCCCTTGTATTTATTAACCTCATTTTGGGATAATGTATCTTCTCCAAACAGCTTTGAAAGAGTGGCCATAATTTGAAAACAAAAGAACCTAAGGACTTGTGTATAAAGTAATTCCCTTTTACCTGATGAGTAATTTTGGGTAGAAAAACTTGCCTTATATTTATCTGGCCATGTATGAATTTCACTATGCTTTCTTCTATTAGTGTTATTGTTTTCCTTTAACATTTATATCTTTACTGATCTGGAATTTTTCTATATGATGTGAATAAGGATACAACTTTCTTTTCCTCCAAAGAGTAAATTGATCTTCTTAATATCATTTACTAAACATTCTATTTATTCCCGGGGATTTTATTCCAAGTTTCCCTATGTTCATGGATTTGTCTCTGAATTATTTGGTCCACTGGTTTGTCAGTTCCTATGTCAGTATCATATTGTTTTAATTATTATGGCTTTTCATATGTCTTAATATTTGGCAGGGCTGTTTTCCATTTCTTTATAACTTCACCTCTCTAAAAACCCCATTTTGCTCTTCTTTACTAAAATTGTCTAAGATGCTCATGGTTTGATTTCTGTGTACTTTTAGAATCACTTTATCAAATTCTCCCCAAATCCTGCTATGATTTGGTTAGGACAGCATTTAGGTTAGTGATATGGGGAGAAATTGGCTTCTTCATTAAATTAGGATGCCCCATCTGTGAATATGTCTTTTCATTTTCTGAGGTGTTCATATGGATCTTAATAAAGTTTTCCCTTTTATCCATAAAGTTCTTATACTTTTTAATGGTAACTGTTACACGTTACAGTTTTTATCGCTATTATAAATGGTTAGCAATGTTCAATTATTTTCTAACTGATTAGGAGGAGTATAGGATTTAGAATCATAAATCCTCCGTTCAAGTCACGGTTTTGGGTAAATCTGGACCGTCACCAGCCTCCCTCTGCCTCCATTTTCTCATTGTTAAGATGGAGATAGTAACATTTTTCAGGAGCTGTGGTGACAAATGACATAGAATATCCCCTAGCTGTTCAAGTAATTTGGCCGCAGGATGAAAAGATGATGGGCTAGGTACAGCAACAGTAACCCCAAGGTTAGGGTCTGGAGCAGTGAATTTAGGGTAGAAGATGGAGTAGGAGGGCAGAGGTGAGGTGGGGCTGGGTAGAGGCGAGGTTGGACAGACTGGGAAGTAATATTAGCAATCCTGGCAGGGTGCAGGTGTGTGTAGTTTTGAGAAGACGTTGAAAGACGTCACAAATGTGGTCTCATGCTTTTGGTTTTCTATTGCAAATGATTGGTGGGTTGCACAATTTTTGAGTTTATAAAATTGAGGCTTGAGTTAAAACATCTGTCCAGAAGAGGAACCTGAGAGCTTACAGGGAGCAACATAAGGAAGTACCAAGATGTGATTTATTATTATGGTCATACTCTCAGGAACAGCGTGAGACCACATTTGTGACTTCCTTCAGTGTGTGATGACAGCGATGTTATTGTGGTCTGTTTTTGTTTTAGCCAGGTCGGGCTCCTGATAGACCCCCAACAGCACCTCATAACATTACCAAACTTGTGGAGTTATATGCCAGGACTGTGGTGCCAACTGCCTTGCTCTTCTGAACATGACTCCAGACCAGTATTCAGTGCTCACCTCCAGGCGTCCTCAGATGGGGAGGACTCCTTGTCCACCATGCCCTCAATGATTTCTCTTTTCTCTTTGAAGTACAATGGCCTTATTGCTTACTTGATTTAACATAAATTCTTCTCTTTACAGATGTTTGTTCTCACTCCCCAACTGACCTAAAATCAAATGACATGGGGGCTGAATCCTTATCTTCTAGCTGGGCATTGCCTGTAATAGTCTGCACGGAAATGCTGTGGTCAGTCTACTTGTGGTGCATGGTGGCCAGCCTAGAGGGAGAGGCAGTGTGGAAGGAGAGGACTTGTGCTCTGGGCTTGGGTAGTGGCAGTAAAAAAAGGGACAGCATGTGGGTATGTGGCTGTGACTCCCTCACTCCTTCAGTCCTGGTGCTACAGAAATAGTTATACAATCACAATGGACAGTGCACATAAAATGTTCTTTTGGGTTGATGGGAGGTGGGGGACACAGCTCTATGTAAAATTAGGAGGGGAGGGGAAGGAAGAAGCCTCTTCGCTGAGCACAGGTCTCTGGGTTTTCTGTCCTGCTTTAGTCTAAAAAGCACCTTCAGTCTTCTCATTAATAGAGAAGTGAAATTTTCTGCATTTCCTGCTGCTGCCTCACGGGGGGTTTCACGTCTCCTTTGGCTGCCAGAGTACAGGCCCAGACACGAGAGGGAACTCCGTGGGGCGGGGGGCTCAGCACGCTGGCGGCCACCACCCCTGCACAGGCACGTGACCACACCGCCACCGTTCCTGTGCCCAGGCAGGCTTTGTAGACATTGAAGAGGATCCCAAGCCCTGCTGCCTACAAGGTTAGGCTCACTGCCTACGTAGGGGAAAGGGGAAGGATGTAAAGGGGAAGTGTGTGTGTGTGTGTGTGTGTGTGTGTGTGTGTGGCAGAGAGTTTACAGTTTTGAAACTGTCAAAAGAGAAAGCAAGGAGGGGCACCTGTGTGGCTTAGTCCTTTAAGTGTCCGACTTTGGCTCAGGTCCTGATTTCATGGTCCGTGAGTTCAAGCCCCGCGTTGGGCTCTGTGCTGACAGCTCAGAGCCTGGAGGCTCATTCAGATTCTGTCCCTCCTTCGCTCTCTGCCCCTCCCCCACTCATGCTCTGTCTCTGTCTCAAAAATAAATAAACATTAAAAAAATTTAAAAAAAAGAAAGCAAGGAGACACAGGTTCTAAGAACAGAAGGAGTTCTGAGAACAGGGAAGCTAAGACTTGGATGGATGGATTGGTTCTTCCCTTTATCTTTTTTTCAACAGAGGCCGCCACTAGCTACCTTTCTGTGGGTCATCTCAGCCCCAGGATGTAGTGAGGGTGCGGACAGGCTCGTGTGTGCACGTGTGCACCTGTGTCTATGTTTGTGTATATGATGTGTGTGCGCGTGCGCGCGCGCGCGTGCGTGTGTGTGTGTGTGTGTGTGTGTATGTGTGTGTGTACCTCTAGATCTTGGGTGTGAATATTTGGATCTGTTTTCAAAACTGTAAAATGAGGACACTTAACAGGTCTTTTAAGATTATATGAGGTACCATGGAAAGGGCCTACCTAGTATAGTATCTGTTTCAAAGCAGAAGATCAACAAATTTTGGACTTACTGCCCGATTTTCTGCCCAT